>NW_026925910.1:897500-1046957 GCF_032062105.1 Saccostrea cuccullata
AAAATCTTCTTCTCAAGAACCAGTGGGCCAGGAAAGCTGAAACTTATGTGGAAGCATTCTTGGGTAGTGTAGATATTTAATTGTTAAAATCATGACCCACGGGGGTAGGGCGGGGTCACAATAGGGAATCCAAGTTTTACATAGAAATATATAGAACAAATCTTTAAAAATCTTCTTCTCAAGAACCACTGGGCCAGGAAAGCTGAAACTTAATGTGGAAGCATCCTTGGGTAGTGTAGATATTTAATTGTTAAAATCATGACCCCCGGGGGTAGGGCGGGGCCATAATAGGGAATCCATGTTTTACATAGAAATATATAGAACAAATCTTTAAAAATCTTCTTCTCAAGAACCACAGGGCCAGGAAAGCTGAAACTTATATGGAAGCATCCTGGGGTAGTGTAGATTCTAAAGTTTTAAAATCTTAAAAGGGAAGGGGGTAGTGGGGCATGATAGGTATAGCAAGATGGGGAGTCTGGTAAAGAACTGCATCACCCAAGTTACTCAGGTGAGAGATGTGGCCCATGGGCCTCTTGTTTAATCTGGATACTTATAATTACCTCCATGTTGTTTAGTACAATTACAGTTACATGTACCTGTTTTTCTTTATGTTTGTAACATATTTTCTTTTTCATTTTATTGGATTTAATAATTAAACTACATGTCAACATTAATTTGCATTGCATATGTACAGGTGTATCTAGTTATACATAATTTGGAAAATGATCAAAAAGATTTTAAATAAAACTCTGTTTAGAAAAATGAGTCTGCATGGTTTAAAGATGTTGAATTTATAGGAATAATGCTGCCACAATGCATTGTGTAAGACTATATTAAATATGATAAATGTTCTATTGATTTATGTACCACTTACATGTAAATGTATCAATCTTTATGAAAAAAATATTCAGCTGTTCCATTAATAGGTCTTTTACTGCACATGTAGATTGTATAAGGAAAAAATCGACCCATTATGGACATGATGAACAAGACCTCTACTTGAGGATTATTTTTTAAAGAAAAAAGCTTTTCCATTTTGATGTACAATTGATTCAAGATTCTTAAAAAATACTATAAATACATGTATATATAATGTAGGTATTGGCATAGTGTTCAGTCTACAACAAGTAAAAAAAAATATCCCTAAGTGATTCCCTCGACTTATCAGCAATTAATTTAAATTTACAAGTAAGATCTAATGTAACTTAATCAAACAAACGTAAATCGAATATTATAATTTTAATTGATTACTTATGATTGTTTGGGATGACAGGGAGATGGTAGCCTTTTGTGCCAATGTAGAGGAATGGATGGAGCAAGACAAACGTAATGTTATTGCTATACATTGTAAAGGTGGCAAAGGACGGACAGGCACAATGATCTGTACATGGCTGGTACACTGTGGAATATTTGATGAAGCTCAGGTGAGTGATTATTTAAGAAGAAGAATTTTTATTTGGCAAAACAAGTTAGTTTTAATAGTCATGGAAATTTAAGAATAGGGTTATTTATTTTACATATATCTACTACATGATATTTTACTAAAACAACAATATTAAACCAACTTGCATACCGGTACAGGTTAGTATGCCTTTGCAACAATGTTGGAGGGTTATAGTTACACACTTTTGAGGTTGTTTGTTTGGGTGGGTTAGTACAGTTTGTGCAGAATGGAATTTTTTTGTTTGTTTGATGTGCTTTGCACAGGGAAGCTCTTCTTCACAATGCCATGATTGTTCTACCATATTAGTTTGAAATATATAGGCTACATTGTCATTTCCATGCTTTCAAATGGATGCAGCTTACATGTAGTTATTGCAGTCACTGTGGAAAAAAAAATGAGCTTATACAGTATTAAATTTGATTTTTACTTTGCAAATATCAATGTCTTGTATGTTGAATAAATAAATCTCTTAAACTTACAGGAGAGTTTAGACTACTTTGGAGACAGAAGAACAGATCTTTCTGTGGGTAAAACATTTCAGGGTGTGGAAACACCAAGTCAGGTATTTATATTCAAAATTTTTCACAATTTTAAGAAGAAAA
This sequence comes from Saccostrea cuccullata, assembly GCF_032062105.1. Lineage (NCBI taxonomy): Eukaryota > Metazoa > Mollusca > Bivalvia > Ostreida > Ostreidae > Saccostrea > Saccostrea cuccullata. The sequence continues at coordinate 899,547 of NW_026925910.1, forward strand.
GAAGCATATTTATACCAATTTTAAATGACTTTCTTCCATTTTAGTGGAAAAGATTGTTGCAGCTCATCTCCTGAACTGTTATAAAAATTTGTGTATGAAATGTCTTCTGAACTAAATGTCAAGTTTTGTATTGATTTTGATCTGGATAAAAAATGATATATTTTCAGAGCAGATATGTAGGATATTTTGAGAAAGTAAAAAAAGAATTGGGAGGACAAGTACCACCAGAGAAAAAGAAACGAATTACATCAGTCAAAATAGAAGGATTAGAAGGTCCGAGTTCAGCCAAAATCTATATATTTCATCTGAGTCTCATACATGTATATATTCCTGCTGTATAACCAGAGGACAGACAGACAGAACAGCAGATGAGTAGAAAAACCAATGTATCTGATTTCTTCATTGAGGCTTATCATTAAGTACTCGCGGAATTTTATGTACACAATATTGAATTCTCAACTAAAATGCACCATAGTTCTAAAGTAATCATACATCAAACAAAATAATTTTGCATACCATACACATAAAACAAAGTCACATAGTTACATACCAGGTATATAGTATACCATTATCCACTGGATGTGAGTGGGATAGCTCTTTTATCAAACCCGCGACAGAGAACTATTCCCCGAGGGCTTGCCTACAATGTATACAACTATTATAAAGATTTATCAAACCCTTGACAGGAACCATTTCCCGAGGGCTTGCCCGAGGGGAATGGTTCCTGTCAAGGGTTTGATAAAAGAGCTATCCCACTCACGACCAGTGGATAAACGTTTTATTATACTGATGTATAATATAATTTCTGAGGTTTGAAGGAGTAAGATAATATTCTGCAAGAATAATCTGACATCCTGATGACGTCACAATGCTACTGAAGTCATTATGACATCATCAGTTTAAAGATTTATCGCAGGAAATCAAAATTGGCGGCAACAATTGCATGAAAATTTTCTGAGGGTGGATAGCAAAAACTATACCCCGGGGTATAGCTTTGCTATGCGTGGACTATAAAGGATAGTTTTTTACCTTCTGAACTTTATTTAGGAAACATTTTAACAGAAGTATAATAATCAGCTTTATAAGTGCTAGTGTGTTTAAAAAAAACAAAGAAAAACCAAGTGGGACAGACAGACAGACGTTGAGGAAACCTATAGCCCTCTTTGGTTTCACCATTATTGGACTAATCGAATAAATGTTGATAGCAATGAAGACTAACATAGAACTGTTTGTTTTCAGGTGTGGGAAATGGAGATGGGAGTGACCTCTCCATGGAGATCAGAGTGGATGGATTACTGATCTATGAATGCAGATTTGGAGACAACATGAACTGCCAGGTCTGACATAAGGGTGTATAAAAAGAAATTGTAGCAATCAAAATTTACAAATTAAGGTCTGACGACACGTTCCTCAAGTAATTTTTTTTGTATCTCCTCGTTATAAAGAGTTCCAATAAAACAATCCGGATTTATACCGAAATCGGTTTCAAAAATTATATTTGATTATGTCCCTTTTTGCGCTCTTTTGCAATTGGAGATAAATTTGTAATTTGTTTACAATGGACACACCGCAAAAAATCGCGGTAGAAATGGAAAATTTATTTCTAATCAAATGCTAAGGAAGACAAATGTTTTAGAAGAAAACAAGCAGAGAAATAAAGAAGTTGGCAAAGGTAAAAAATCTTTATTATATGTATATATGAAATAATGAATCGTATTCTGACGATTCTTCCCAGAACAAGACTGTTATCACAAGCACACCAGGTTAGATCATTCCTCATACACTTGTCTATTTGAAGAAATAAATATGCTATATTTGATTTAATAAATTTACCACACAATAAGGACATATTTTCTTACTATATAAACATATTTTGAACAGATGATGTCATTGTGTCTCACCCACAACAAGAAGCAAACGACATGGACGAGCCTGTAGGATTTCATGACTGTATCACAAGCACACCAGGTTAGATCACTCCTCATACACGTATTTATTTGAAGAAATACATATGCTATATTTGATTTAATAAATTTACCACACATTTAGGACACATTTTCATACTATATAAATATTTTGAACAGACGATGTCAGTGTGTCTCACTCACAACAAGAAGCAAACAACGTGGACGAGAATGTACGATTGCATGTACCATACTATCTGGATGAGCATGACTATGCACAGAGAGAAGATGAAGTAGACACTGAATTTATCCTTGTTGATGATGATAGTAGTAAAAGTGATAAACAGATAGAATGGTTCACAGGAAGACGTGTAATAGAATTAGGATATGTTGTGAACAAACTCATTGAGGGCTGTAACTTTTGTAGACATCCCTTGAAATTAACTGATATTTGTGGTGAAGTGAGATATGGCCTTGGTTCATTACTGCGAATAAATTGTAAAAAGTGCAACAAAGTGACTTCTGTTCCAAGTGGAAAGAGACACTCACAATTGGATGACCATGCTAGCAGAGCATTTGATGTAAACACAAAGCTTGCTTTAGGTGTGTATGAGATCTCTATCAAAGGTATAATTTTCACCATATAATCTCATAAAAGGATAAAAGCAAAAATATAATTTACTGTCATATTACTTACATAAGTATTTGTTTTTTGTAGGAATGCTACATGCAGGCATAGGGGAGAAAAAGGTATCCATGCTCTTGAGTGTATTGAATATTCCTCCTCTTTCTCACACAACTTTAAAATGTAAAGAGAGAGAAGCTGGTAAAGCCGTAGAAGACGTTGCAAGGCAAAGTTGTGATTCTGTGGTTACTGCAGAGAGAGAATCTTCTAGGTACACAGCATAAATTAAACCATGATCGCAAAAAGCAATGTATTTTAAAATTAGTATAAAAGCAATGCAAATTTATTTCATAATTTATGATATGTCTAATCCAAGGCATAAAATGAAATTGCAGATAATACTTCAACAACTATATACACTGAATACTGTGCATATACATAAACGGACATACCGTATCCAATAGTATCACACATAAAAATATAAGTAAATTATCATTGAAAATGAGATGTTCAATTGCATTTTTAATGTAATTTTAGGCTGTTGACTCTAGCCAAAGTCAATCTAATAATAAGATTTATCCTGATGATATGTATTTTGTATTGTAGTAATAATGATGAGTTGATGGTGTCATTTGATGGTGGATGGCAGAAAAGGGGATCAGGGCGTTCTTTTTCAAGTTTATCTGGTAAGTCCTATTGAAAGATATGAGATAATGTATTCAAATAATACAAAGTCTATTTTCACATGTTTGACAAAGGAAATACATATAATTTATATTAGTATACCTCTGTTTATTTTTTCTATATAAAAATAAGACGAATAAACATGCTATTTTTTCTAAACAGTCTCTACCGTGAAATAGTTTTTGTGCTATTTGCCCATGGTGAATAGTCCTCAAACTATTCAACAGCAGCATTCCATTTCCCTCCCTTTTCATCTCTGAAAATTTCTGATTTTACATGGATTGTGACGTATATATTATGACATAACAAAAGTAAAGTCAGCATCGGTGTAATAAAACACCTATTTACTGACTACGAGGACAATAGCAAGTTCATCGTCCCCCTCGACAGCAAACTATTTCCCTCGGCTGAGACTCGGGAAATAGTTTGCTGTCTTGGGGGACGATAAACTTGCTATTGTCCTCATAGCCAGTAAAAAGATGTATAATATTACAGTGAAATTCATATGTAAGTTTATATTTCTAGGTCATGCAGCAATGATAGGTAGAGAAACCGGCAAAATAGTAAATTTTGCAACACGCAATGGATACTGCAGAATATGTCATCATGCAGATAAAACAGGGAAGGCTCCATCAACTCACGACTGCCGTAAAAACTGGACGGGGAGTTCCAAAGCTATGGAGCCAGACATGTGCATTGAAATGCTAAAAGATCTAGGCGAAAAGGAGGCTCGTGTTGGAACCATAATCATGGACAATGATACTACCACCATAGCAAGGGCAAGAACTGAGGTAAACCCAGCTTTGAAGAAACAAAGTGACAAAAATCACACACTGAAACAGTTTACGAACAAATTGTATGACTTGAAAAAGTGTAAAAACTATAAGGAACTAAATCCTAAGACAATAAGTCACTTATCAAAGTGCTTCAAATATTGTGTCAGCCAAAATCAACATGACGTACATGGTATGAGGAAAAGCTTGGAGGCCATATCCAAACATGTATTTGGTGATCACAGCGTGTGTGGATCTTGGTGTGGGTATCTTTCATCACCGACAACGTACAAACCCCTTCAGTTGCCATACCACCGCTATCTAGCAGACGAAGGATTGAAAGTTGATCTGACATCCATAGTTGACTTTTACATTTCACAGGCTGATAGATTGGTGGATTTAGGAAGTACCCAGCCCAATGAAAGTTTCAATAATACAGTGGCAAGCAAGACACCTAAATCAACATTCTACTCTGGCTCCGAGAGCAACGACTTTAGAGTAGCTGCAGCGGTTGCACAAAAAAATTTGGGTCATCAATATATATTACAGGTAAATTGGAAAATAATGTTTCTAGAAGGATCATTACTTTTTCATATAAATTCATTGAAATCACTGAAATTATGAATTTTCTTTTCAAATACACTTTCTACATCAAGTTGTGATAATAACCACATTATTGTTTTGTGAAATACTATATTTAGCGATGTTACTTGAAATATTTAGCTTGAAATATGATTACATGTATTAGAAATAGATTGTGAAGCTTTTTTATTTCAGGTAAATGAAAAATTGTTTCTTTCACCTGAGAAAGTGACCAGCAAAATTGCCATGAAAACAGACTTGAAAAGAAAAAAAGACAAAGACAAAGAAGACACAGAAGAGTAAAAGAAAATAAGAGCCTTGAAAAAAGCTGAGAGCAATAAAATTCAAGAATCAGCAGCAGTGAAAGAGGGGATCACATATGAAACTGATGCCGACATCAATAATAATGTAGACAACAGCATTACAGAAATACCCCCTCCTCTCACCAAACCCATCCCAACACCCATAGCAGCTGGGCAGCATACATTTGTATACTTTGACTTAGACACAACAGGTCTTGGTAAATATCATCATACATGCATTTCCATGTAAAAATTGTGCCTGAATCATGATGTGAAGAATTGATGATAAAAATGCATTTGACTTCTAATAATTATTTCCTGTTGTCTTTTTCAGATAAAGATTGTGAAGTAACACAGATTGGAGCTTGTACTGATGATAAAACCTTTTCCCAATATGTCACTCCTCCAACAAAACCAATCTCTGCTTCCGCTACAGCCGTGACTGGACTAGCCATCAGAGACAACATCATGTACAAGAATGGACACCAAGTTCACAGTAAGACAACCGAGGAAGCTTTTCAGTCATTTATTGATTGGATGAGGCAATTTACAAACATTATATTGGTTGCTCACAATGCAGTGTTTGATTCCAGAGTCATTTTGCGTTTATTTCATTCCGCGGGACTGTGTGCCAGTGACTTCTTTATTGGATTTACCGACACGCTGCCATTATGTAGGGAATTCATCCCAGGTAGAAAATCCTACAAGCTGACAGATCTAGCTAAAGACATATGTAGTAGGCATTATGATGCCCATGATGCTCTGTCTGATGCTCAGACCTTACAAGAACTGATGTTATGTGTAAAAGCTTCATCTGATATGATGCTCAAACATAGTTTTACCACTCAGTTTGTTTTTGAAAACAACTCTTTTGCAGATTTGACCAGCAGAAATTTATGTTCTTTACAACATCTTGTAGACAGCAATGTATTGTCAAAATTCACTGCAAACAAAGTTGCATCATCTGGCCTGCATTTTCAGCATCTTTGTCTTGCCCATCAGAGAGATGCAGTAAATGGAATAAAGTATGTATTGTCTGACAAACATGCAACAGGTAAAGTGAGAGTTACTACAAATTCTAGAACAGGGTTTAAACTTAACGCTCGCCCACTCGCAAATTGCGAGTAAAAATTGGTGTGGGCTCATAAAATTTGTAAGTTGTTCGCCCACGTGGCGAATAAAAATTCTGCAGGGGACTGAATTCACTCCCAGTCCCCTTACTGAAAAAACAGACATTTTATGCAGGTTTTTGATTTAAAACTTCAGAAAAATGAAATAAATCACAGCAGTATGGTCCTATTGTTCATAAATATTCTTCATCTTTTCCATTTAAAGTACTACACGATTTGTAAAATTCCCTAAAACGATCGTCTTTTTTTCTAATCCGAATTTCCTCCAACCATCTGTAAACGGTTGATACGTGAGAGATATACAATTTTAATAACTCCCAACTACTCAGTCATATGAATACTAAGTGTTTTCACCTATTTCAGATATGTTGTAGTTAAAATATTTAACCTAGAAAATCTTATTGTGTCAATGTCATTTTATCAGTCGAAGACATGTACCAGGGCTACGTATTTATATACATGTATTACCAAGTTAAAAAAAAAAAGATAGTAAAAATATTTATTGAATACAATTTTATTTCCTTTGATTAAATAATTTTATATGACATCTGATTTTTATAAAGTAAGAACTCCAATTTTAAACAGATGAATTTATATATGTATTTCATTTGTATCTACTTTTTGTCCCAGTATCTATGCTTTTTTAAAAAAAATCACAAAGACTGTGGGCTAACAAATTTAGCAGTGGGCTCCTAAATTTGAAATGTCAGGAGCCCACATGGCTCGTGGTAATTTCAGTTAAGTTTAAACCCTGTAGAATTATTTCTTCTCTTCAACAGTATTTTATGAATTTGAAATGAATTCTTGAATACAACACAATGTACATGTATTGTAAATCAGTCATATTTTCTTATGGTATGTGCATTTATTTATATTTGAATGTTATGACATTTGATTCCCTTATTATATTGAACAGGGATGTGAATAAAAATTGTTTTTGACAACAGCCTATCTTGTCTTTTTCATAAAGAGAGATAACTCAAGGACAGGTTGAAACTCATGAAAAATGATAATTATTTTTCAAATTTCAATAGCCTTATAATATTCCAAATTCAATGAATATTATTTATTCTTATTTTGAAAATGCTTACAATTTAAAATATATATATATGTGTGTACCAAAAATTGTAATTTCAGCAATTCAAGTGATTTTCAATAGGATTATATAGGAAATTCCATCTTCTGGTATCTTGCACAAATGCCTGGTAATGTACCCTAATTTTTTGCTAGCAAGCTTGTCAAAGTAGCAGTAAATCAAAAACAAATTCCTGGAAAAAGTTATATAAAATTGAGGAACGTGTCGTCTGACCTTAAGACATGTTAGTAATAATGGACAGAAATCACAATGGAATTCTTTATTCTAAGAACTGTTGATATATTGAGTATGATACTCCTTTTCAGGTGACAAAATACACAGATACACACAGTGTGGTGGCTAATTTAGAGAACAGTCCTGTTATTGTGGATGATGTGAAAATAAGATTTTTCTCCACAAGTGTGAGTTAACTTTTTTATTTTTAATTTTTTTTCTCTCTTTTTTAGTCCTACTGGTCAGAGACCAGAAGAGCTTATGCGATAGTAATGCGTCCGGTGTCCGTCCGTCCGTCTGTCTGTAAACAATTTTTCAAAAACGCTACTCCTCCTACAATTTTAGTCTGATTTCAATATTACTTGGCACACAAGTAGACTACACTAAGATACATAGAATAGTGCATTGGTTTTTAATTTCCATGAACGGTGTTGCCATGGTTACTAAAAATAGAATTCTCTGTGAAATTCCTTTAAAACACTACTCCTTCTACAGTTTTGTTCTGATTTCAATATAACTTGGCACACAAGTAGACTACACTAAGATACATAGAATAATGCATCGGTTTTTAGCTCTACTGGTCAGAGACCAGAAGAGCTTATGCGATTTTAATGCGTCCGGCGTCCGTCCGTCCGTCCGTCCGTCCGTCCGTCTGTCTGTCTGTCTGTCTGTCTGTCTGTCTGTAAACAATTTTTCAAAATGCTAATCCTCCTATAGATTTGGTCCGATTTCAATATAACTTGGCACACAAGTAGACTACACTAAGATACATAATTCTGTGCATCAGTTTTTGATTTCAATGAAGGGTGTTACCATGGTAACTAAAAATAGAAATTTCTTTGAAATTCTTTCAAAATGCTACTCCTCCTACAGTTTTAGTTCTATTTGAATATAACTTGGCATTCAAGTAGACTACACTAAGATACATAATTTTGTGCATCGGTTTTTGATTTCGATGAACGGTGTTGCCATGGTTACTAAAAATAGAAATTTCTTTGAAATTCTTTCAAAATGCTACTCCTCGTACAGTTTTGGTCTGATTTCAGTGTAACTTGGCACACAAGTAGACTTCACTAAGATACATAATTCTGTGCATCAGTTTTTGATTTCAATGAACGGTGTTGCCATGGTTAATAAAAATAGAATTTTCTTTGAAATTCTTTCAAAATGCTTCTCCTTCTACAGTTTTGGTTTGATTTCAATATAACTTGGCACACAAGTAGACTACACTAAGATACATGACTCTCTGCATCGGTTTTTGCTTTGATGATTGGCAAGGATCATTTTTCTATGAATTGCTGTTTTTAAAGTTTCAAGTCGCAACTGCTACTTTTCTCTTCATTTGTTTTAAGTATAAACCAGTAGAGCTGCAGTCTCGACAGAGACTTCTGGTTAATTTTGTTCGGTGTTGCCATGGTTACTAAAAATAGAATTTTCTGTGAAATTCCTTAAAAACGCTACTCCTTCTACAGTTTTGGTTTGATTTCAATATAACTTGGCACACAAGTAGACTACACTAAGATACATAGAATAGTGCAAGGGTTTTTGATTTCAATGAACGGTGTTGCCATGGTTACTAGAAATAGAATTCTCTGTGAAATTCCTTTAAAACACTACTCCTTCTAAGTTTTAGTCTGATTTCAATATTACTTGGCACACAAGTAGACTACACTAAGATACATAGAATAGTGCATTGGTTTTTAATTTCCATGAACGGTGTTGCCATGGTTACTAAAAATAGAATTCTCTGTGAAATTCCTTTAAAACACTACTCCTTCTACAGTTTTGTTCTGATTTCAATATAACTTGGCACACAAGTAGACTACACTAAGATACATAGAATAATGCATCGGTTTTTAGCTCTACTGGTCAGAGACCAGAAGAGCTTATGCGATTTTAATGCGTCCGGCGTCCGTCCGTCCGTCCGTCCGTCCGTCTGTCTGTCTGTCTGTCTGTCTGTAAACAATTTTTCAAAATGCTAATCCTCCTATAGATTTGGTCCGATTTCAATATAACTTGGCACACAAGTAGACTACACTAAGATACATAATTCTGTGCATCAGTTTTTGATTTCAATGAAGGGTGTTACCATGGTAACTAAAAATAGAAATTTCTTTGAAATTCTTTCAAAATGCTACTCCTCCTACAGTTTTAGTTCTATTTGAATATAACTTGGCACACAAGTAGACTACACTAAGATACATAATTCTGTGTATCGGTTTTTGATTTCAATAAATGGTGTTGCCGTGGTTACTAAAAATAGAAATTTCTTTGAAATTCTTTCAAAATGCTACTCCTCCTATAGATTTGGTCCAATTTCAATATAACTTGGCATTCAAGTAGACTACACTAAGATACATAATTTTGTGCATCGGTTTTTGATTTCGATGAACGGTGTTGCCATGGTTACTAAAAATAGAAATTTCTTTGAAATTCTTTCAAAATGCTACTCCTCGTACAGTTTTGGTCTGATTTCAGTGTAACTTGGCACACAAGTAGACTTCACTAAGATACATAATTCTGTGCATCAGTTTTTGATTTCAATGAACGGTGTTGCCATGGTTAATAAAAATAGAATTTTCTTTGAAATTCTTTCAAAATGCTTCTCCTTCTACAGTTTTGGTTTGATTTCAATATAACTTGGCACACAAGTAAACTACACTAAGATACATAACTCTCGGCATCGGTTTTTGCTTTGATGATTGGCAAGGATCATTTTTCTATGAATTGCTGTTTTTAAAGTTTCAAGTCGCAACTGCTACTTTTCTCTTCCTTTATTTTAAGTATAAACCAGTAGAGCTGCAGTCTCGACAGAGACTTCTGGTTAATTTTGTTCGGTGTTGCCATGGTTACTAAAAATAGAATTTTCTGTGAAATTCCTTAAAAACGCTACTCCTTCTACAGTTTTGGTTTGATTTCAATATAACTTGGCACACAAGTAGACTACACTAAGATACATAGAATAGTGCAAGGGTTTTTGATTTCAATGAACGGTGTTGCCATGGTTACTAGAAATAGAATTCTCTGTGAAATTCCTTTAAAACACTACTCCTTCTAAGTTTTGGTCTGATTTCAATATAACTTGGCACACAAGTAGACTACACTAAGATACATAGAATAGTGCATCGGTTTTTGATTTCGATGAACGGTGTTGCCATGGTTACTAAAATAGAATTCTCTGTGAAATTTCTTTAAAATGCTACTCCTTCTACAGTTTTGGTCTGATTTCAATATAACTTGGCACACAAGTAGACTACACTTAGATACATAGAATATTCCATCGGTTTTTGATTGCGATGAACGGTGTTACCATGGTTACTAAAAATAGAATTTTCTGTAAAATTCCTTTAAAACTCTACTCCTACAGTTTTTGTTTGATTTCAAAATAAGTTGGCACACAAGTAGACTACACAAAGATATATAAAATAGTGCAATGGTTTTTAGGTCACCTGAGTAAACTCAGGTGACCTATTGCTATCTGTTTTCGTCCGTCGCCGTCCGTCGTTTGTCGTCTGTCGTTCGTCGTGTGTTAACATTTGAACATTTTCAGCTTCTTCTCTGCAACCACTGAACCAATTTCCACCAAATTTGGCACAAAGCATCTATGGGTGAAGGGGAACAAAAATTGTGAATTTCATGATCCCTGCCCCCCTGGGGCCTGAGGGGTGGGGCCAAAACCACTAAAATTAATGAAATCTTTAAAAATCTTCTTCTTTACTCCTGGACATGAAGCAGTCAAACTGTTTGCATGATTGTAATCAGCATTGAGTCCTTTACCAAAATTGTGAAATTCATGGCCCTGGGGTCAGGGGTTCTAGTGCTAGGGCGGGGCTAAATAAGTATATAGTGAAAATGCATTATTTCTTTCTCTACTCCTGGGTATTAAATAAACCAACTAAGTACATAGTTATGATGAGCAAGAGTGCCTCTACCAAAATTGTGGATTTTATGGCCCCAGGGTCAGGGGTTCTGTTGTTAGGGCGGGGCTCTATTGATTATATATAGTGAAAATACATGATTTCTTTGAAAATCTTCTTCTCTGCCCCTGGGTATTAAATATACTAACTAAGTGCATAGTTATGATGGGGATGAGTGCCTCTACCAAAATTGTGAATTTTATGGCCCCAGGGTCAGGGGTTCTGGTGTTAGGGTGGGGCTCTATTGATTATATATAGTGAAAATACATGAATTCTTTGAAAATCTTCTTCTCTGCCCCTGGGTATTAAATATACTAACTAAGTGCATAGTTATGATGAGGATGAGTGCCTCTACCAAAATTGTGAATTTTATGGCCCCAGGGTCAGGGGTTCTGGTGTTAGGGCGGGGCTCTATTGATTATATATAGTGAAAATACATGATTTCTTTGAAAATCTTCTTCTCTGCCCCTGGGTATTAAATATACTAACTAAGTGCATAGTTATGATGAGCATGAGTGCCTCTACCAAAATTGTGAATTTTATGGCCCCAGGATCAAGGGTTCTGGTGTTAGGGGGGGGGGGGCTCTATTGATTATATAGTGAAAATACATGAATTCTTTGAAAATCTTCTACTCTGCTCCTTGGTATTAAATAAACCAACTAAGTGCATAGTTATAATGAGCAATAGTGCCTCTACCAAAATTGTGAATTTCATGGCCCCAGGCTCAGGGGTTCTGGTGTTAGGGGGGGGCTCTATTGATTATATAGTGAAAATACATGAATTCTTTGAAATCTTCTTCTCTGCTCCTAGGTATTAAATAAACCAACTAAGTGCATAGTTATGATGAGCATGAGTGCCTCTACCAAAATTGTGAATTTTATGGCCCCAGGGTCAGGGGTTCTGGTGTTAGGGGGGGGGGGCTCTATTGATTATATAGTGAAAATACATGAATTCTTTGAAAATCTTCTACTCTGCTCCTAGGTATTAAATAAACCAACTAAGTGCATAGTTATGATGAGCAAGAGTGCCTCAACCAAAATTGTGAATTTTATGGCCTCAGGGTCAAGGGTTCTGGTGTTAGGACGGAGCTCTATAGATTATATATTAGTAAAAATACATGAATTCTTTGAAAATCATTTTCTCTGCTCCTGGGTATTAAATAAACTAACTAAGTGCATAGTTATGATGAGCAAGAGTGCTTTTACCAAAATTGTGAATTTTATGGTCCCAGGGTCAGGGTTTCTGGTGTTAGGGCAGGGCTCTATTGATTATATATTGAAAATACATGAATTCTTTGAAAATCTTCTTCTCTGCTCCTAGGAATTAAATAAACGAAGTACATAGTTATGATGAGCAAGAATGCCTCTTTTAAAATTATGAATTTTATGGCCCCAGGGTCAGGGGTTCTGGTGTTAGGGGGGCGGGGCTCAATTGATTATATAATGAAAATACATTAAATCTTTGAAATTTTTTTTCTTTGTCTCTGGGTATAAAGCAGATGAACTACCTTTATAGTTATGATGAGCAAGGGCCCTAATCTTGCAGAATTGTGAATTTCATAGCCCCAGGGTCAGGAATGGGGGCTCTACTTATATACTGATAATGAATTTATTGTTTGAAATCTGCTCTTTTGTATTATAAAACATTTATTTATTTTTTGATATTAAGGGTGCCTTTTTGAAATTTGTGTAATGTGTGGACCTAGGGTCAGGGGTTTATGTCACAGGGTTAGGGGCACTACTGGTTAGTTGGAATGCATTTTTGTTCCCCTACCCTGCATATGGGTATTCAGTAACCAAGCTAAGCAACTGCTAAGTGTATTGTTATGATGATCAATGGTGCCTCTTTCAAAATTGTGAATGTCATATAGCATCTGGCTTAAAACATGAATCAAATTCAATAACTGGAAAATTGTTGCATAATGCTCAGGTGACCTATAAGGCCCGTGGGCCTCTTGTTGATAAGTACAAACCATTAGAGCTACAGTCTCGACAGAGACTTCTGGTTTTTATCAGTAAGAATACTGTGCACCTTCAAAATGATTTGTTAAGTGCCTTTTAAGCTTTGATTAAGCAATACTAGTTCTATAAAATCAAAAGTCAGCTCATAATCTGCGAAAGTGAAAGTTTTACCGGGTATATATTTTGTACCAGCACCATAAAGTAAAATAAATATTTTTTTTTACAGAAAAACATTCCCCAGGTTTATGATCATTGTGCCTTCTTCTTCTGGTTTCACACGTACTTCATTGAGGAAAATAGGTAAGTACAGCGTTAAACATGACAGATATCAATGCAGCAGTGGTCTCTGTGGAAATTTTTTTACTCAATATGGCATTGTTTTAAAACTAAAAATAGCAGTATACAAGCATTCTGAAAGCATTGCACAAGGAGGAATACTAGTCCCCTACTGGCAGTTGAAATGCATTCTCTTTAAAAATTAAAAACAGCATAATTCCATCATAAATCATTAAAGAGATATGAAATGCAAACTAACTTTAACCCATCAAGGTAGTCTCATACTAAAATTCAGTTAAATATCTTAAAAGGTAAAACGAAAACTTATGAAAAACCAAGTAGAAAATTTGATTCCACTTAAAAATTGAAAAGGCTGTAATTCTGTTAAAAAATCATTGAAGTGGAATGATATGCAAACTTGATCTATAACTCATAAAGTACACCCCTTTTCAAATCCAACTTAATGAATATGTGAAGGAAAAAATGTCAAAAACCAAGTGGACATATATAGAAAGACAAGGAGGAAACTTCTATTCCCTGCAGTTTCATCATTTGAGGGATAATATTAAACCAGAAGTTACACGAAGACAAACACATTAAGGATACCGGTACATTGCAGAAAGTCAATAGTCATGGAAATAAGCTTTACTCAGTTTACATAACAGTGCATCAAAAGTATGTTTTTTAGTGTCAGCTAATTGATTTTTTAGATAATTTTGAAACGTCCATGTTTAAGACAATAGTTATATACATTGTAGGTAAATTTTGGATGCATGTATCATTGTGACGAAATCATGGTAAAGGGGATTTAAGCTAAATGTAACCTCCCCAAGATTTAAACTTCTTTTGTTTTGGCTCTGAAAAAATAAAATGTGTATGAAATATTTTTAACTGTATTCATTATTAATCCATTTAAAACTCACATCTGATCTTTTTTCTAGTACATGGTACTAGTAGTGAGATAATGTGTATATTTAATGTATTTGTACATGTATTTATGGAATACTTCCATGTAATTGGTAAGGATTGCAAGTACATATTGATAAAAACTTCTTAAAACTTCATATCACTCATGTGATAAATCTTGTAGGCTATATCTAAGCAGAGATGAAATTGACAACCCTCACAAGAAAAAGGCAAAAACTGTGTATAAAGAGGACTTTGCTGTTGAGCTCAAGTTTGAGGATGTCAAAGAATGAGTGTGACATTTATAGACAATAAAGAAAACTTGTTTGATAAGTTAGTAATAACAATTTATGAAGAGGATTTGAAAGACATTTATTTCACAATGTACATCTACAAGATATGTCAGTGCTAAATTAGTATATACCTAATTCAATGATTACTTCTTTTAAATACATGTACAATCATATACATGTAGTTTTGTTGAGTTAAAACTTGTTTGGTTGTACTCAACTTGTCAGCTGATACACAAGTATTTTGTAGCTAGTTATATACATTTGTACTGTAATTTTTTTTAAAATTCTTAATTCATGTTTGAGATTATTTACAATACTCAGAAAAAGACTTTTTCCAATGCATAACACTTTGACTCAAATGTTTCTTCCTTGGTCAGTATCAAAACTGTGATATCAAAAATCACCCATCATTGTTACACTTTCAACATTGTAGCATTATGGGAGTGAAATTCGAATAACAAAGACTGGTTGTATGATATTGGTTGTAATACTTGAGAGTATGTTTATTGTTGACAGAACCCTGATGTTATCAGACCATACCTGTTTTCAGTTGTGATAGAATTGAATTGTTTCATTTGAATCCATATGGAAGTCATGTTCTTTGCCAGTTACATATATGTCTACATTTTTTCCATATGTTCTTAAAGACAAAAGTTTAAATTTAACTTTTTTGCATTGACATACTGTGGAATCATTGCAGTTTGTGGTGACTCAATTACCAGTATATTTGTGGCCCCTCTCATCAACAAATTTACATTCTTAATGAATTTAAAACTTGCTTTCTTGTTTGTTAGAACTGGGATTAATGTAGCAGTGGTTACAGAAAAAAATACATAGCAGGCGTAAGCAGATTTATGCGGGTTATGTAATTTTATTTTCTGCAATACTGTAACATTAATCCACAAGCATACTTATAAAGAAAACTTTTTATTGATTTTATTTATACCTGTACAAATAATCATTCAAAGTAGCATTAAGAAGATTAAATATTGTATTATTGATTTGTACATCATTGTATGTTTTATTGATGGATGAGCCACTGCTCAAGAAATCTGTAGAGGTGATATGCTTATTGTATTATTGATATTTTTTACCGTCATTGTACATTTCATTGATGGAAGAGCCAATGTTTAAGAAATCTTGCAAAATGTTGACAGTAAAGGAAATATCTTTGTTTCATCAACTCGTTTTTCAATAGCTTGCTCTTGTTTTAGAAATTGTTCATAAGTAGAGCATTCTCTTGCACATCAAATCAACTGGGAGACATAAACTTCGTAGGCAGGTGATAATGTGTGCTTTTCATACATTTACAATCTGTACTCCCGATATATAGTGTGAAAACTTCCGTTCATTATATGTTGACTGTAAGTCAGTTTTTTGCTGCTTTGATTGCTTTAAAAGAATTGGCAATTTCTCGAGAAATCCTTTCTTTTCTCTGTTAAAAAGTAAAATCAAATACCACAATGATCTTGCTTTTCTAGGCACTTTCTGAGCCAATAAGGAGTTGATCATTACGTCTTGGGTTGGAATACCATTGGGGGACATGACTACCGTCCTTTGGATGAGGCCGTATATCAATACAGAACTCCCTTGTCGCAGTTGGAGCTGGCACGAAAAAGGTCCCTCATGGTTCAAGGCCGAGTACAGGTCTAAATTTGCAGCCCTCGGCAACAAGCTGTTGCATCTTAATATGACTAATTCTAGAAGGGAGTGAAACAACAAACAAACTTCCTAAGCTTCGATGAACTTTACAGTCTGTGCTACTCCCTTTATAACAAACTTTTTAAAAAATGAGGTTGTTACTTTTTCGAAGGTTAGAGCAGTTTACTGTATGATGCGATGCTTTCTAATTTGAACATACTAGGGATATATGGTTAATTATTTTATTCCGTCAAATTTTATAAAAACGGTAATGAGTAGCATACATTCGTTTGGGAAATAAACATGTACATCATGTAACAAAAATGTGAAGGAAAAAAAAACAGTAGAGGAATGCTAAGAAGAAGCTGCAATACGGCAATAAGTGTCAAATTCCCTTTTAAATCACTTAGACACAAAGTTGGTGCTGTATATTCATGCATAGAAGGATTTTAGTTCTCTTGCATGCGCCATTCAAGGCCGCCATCCACCCTTGGAGAGAAGAACGTTACAACCAACACCTCCAACTGAATGACGGGGTTTCAAATGGCGGTACCCGTCATAAGAGCTTGCTCGCTGTTTTCGTATGTATCCACAATAATGAGCTTGCCCGGTGATGTCGTCTGATACTGTAAGTAGCAAATTGTAATAATGTATAAAGAAAACACAAACTGAAAGTATAGGCCAAATCTAAGAGTAATTGTTCGCGATTTGACGTTAAAGAGGCATTTACGTGTGGCGATAATTAGTACTCGTGAAAAATAAGGAATCTACATTACTGAACTTCAAAATACCCCAATGAAATATGAAGGTAACGAACAGTAAACAAGCTTAAAAGTCCACGGTAACTTAAAAAAATTGCAAGAAAACCAAACGCGGACCCCTAAAATCATCAGAGGTGGAATCAGGTGCCACGGAGGAGTAAGCATCCCCTGTCGACCAGTCTCACCTGTCGGGTCCTCCTTGACGTCATTGGCCAAACTAAAATATATCTTTAGACAATTAGTTTGTATATATTTAATGACCAGAGAATTTGAATGAAAAAAGTCATTCTTCAGCATTCGAGGCATAATAGTTTGTATTTGCTGATAAGGTCAATGTATAGACCAAGGATTATAAGAAATGTACACTTTTAAGGGAGATTGCAAATGTCCTTGTCCTATGAATATTTTTGTCAAAAATTTGCCTCGTTTTGGAAATTGTCCATTGTTACATATAGATCAAACTCTTGCTATCGAATTAATTGGGAGACATTAAGTCCGTAAGCAGGTGATAAGTTTTGTATCATTGTTCTAAGGTACTGAGTTACCCATAATCTATCACTTTCACGTTAATAGCACGCAATTCAACTGTATTCTCATGCACTGAGTTAGCCATGGTCTATCAAAATTTCATCATACAATTTTATATAACCAATGAAAAAAGAGCACGTGATTCGAAAAGTTTAGCGCGCTGTATTTCTTTGAACCTTAGAACTACATCGCCCATCCAAGTCCGAACGCCAAAGATGATGGTTGTGACTTTAAACTGTGGTCTTCAAAGGAAAAACACCGCAACAATATTACAATTAAAGGTTAGATATGAATACTTAACTCTAGACTGTATCCAGTTTTGTAAAAATATTCGCAGATAAGAGACGGTTATACCCAAGCCTGAGAGATGGATGTACGGACATTCCCAATTTTATATACATGGGAGGGATATAGTAACAAAACTTCTTACGCCTTTATTTTCTTGTGGTCCCGACTGCTGATTTAAACGCAACGGCGTGTCTTCTCCGGAGTAAATGTTGTCGACAGCATGTGTTTCTTTCTTACCATTTATTTTCTTTCCAAGTTCCTCCAGTAATGTTTTTGCCTTTAATCAAAATGAATCCTTTTTTCAGTTTTAGAGCCTGTTTGGTGTAAAAGGATGCACCGTGCATTTCAAACACAGTACATGTAAGTAGAGTGTCTACTAACTAACAATACCTTTACTTTGTAGCATTGCTTCCTGATTCGATTGTGAATGAGATACTCTATGACTGTCGTCATCATAGCTATAATTAAACCACCAATCAGAATGTGGAACATCCCCGACACGTTACTGAGGGTGAGCGATCTCTTTTTCCCGCCATCCTGAAACCAAAATCTTTTAATAGTTTATCATTTTGCATTTCCAAATTCTGCAACTATCCTTTTTTAAACGAAATATATCGTTTGTTTTTTCTCTAACCTGCAGTAGCATTTTTTCAAACCCAAAAAAAAATTTACCCCGGTTCCCGCTCCACATCGGCCTTTCTCGACCCACCACCTTGTCTCCAGTTTCAGAAGCTGACCCAGCTCTCCCAGCCTCAGAACCTCCAAATTCAACCTCCTTCTACATAAAGCACGATACTCATGTTTTTTTTAAAAAGTATAACAGTCAGATAATAAACCACCCAATTAGCTGTTAATTCTAATGATCAAAATACATAGTTAAGAGTAACTGACATTTCCAGTAAAATCAAAACGAACCCCAATCCTTTCCTGTGTTTTTTGTTGAAGGCGATCCCGTAGTTGAGGCTATTGATGAGTCCCCCGGTCGGCATTGTTTTACACGGTTTTTGCTGACTGAGATAATCATTAAATACTCCTTCTAAAATGAAGGCATACTTTCCCTTTTCCTCGATTACCTTTCTCCATCCTTCCTCATTATCCCCCATAAGATAACGGGACATTACAGTGTACATATTTTGATATGTTAACACTTTTGAATACTAAAAAAGAAATTTGAATTTATATCATTTGCATTTTTAATTTATACTATGCAATAATGCTTTTCGTTCACTGTTCACTCCTTAATATCAAACAGATTTTAAAAAAAACAATGAAAAAAAAATGTGCATTTTTACAAAGAAAACGTGTTATGAATGTGCAATTTAAGCTTATAAAATAATATCATAGTTTACTTGTATTTTCCGAGGTAGCATATGACCAGTATTGGTATGGGAATCTTTATTTCATAATCATATTAACATCAGATTGAATGTTCTATCGATAAAATGATAAAATGCCTTACGGACCCGGGTGAGGGCTTGTCCCAAGACACAGTAAGATTATATTCTTACAAATATTAAACTATTCACTTTCTAATCAGGTTTTTATTTTTTATGATATAAATAAGCAGAATTTAGGGACAATCCACGTATACCTGGAAAAATTCCTGAGAGGAGCCTCCAGCAACGGTTCCATATTTCACCTTTGTTTGTTTCACGAGATCATCAACGCTTCTTATTTTAAAATCCATGCTCTCTACGGTAAGAAAGGCGGCCAGATTGGCTGTGTAGGAGGCCACTAAAATCAGAGTGAAAAACCACCAAGCACTCTCCGCACACCGTCCAGAAAAAGACCTGAAATGTTCAGCCACATATCTCGTTTAGATTTTATTAAAAAATTAAACCAAAAAATAAATAAATGAATAACAAAACAATAAAATTCGTATACATTATTTATTTAACTTGTTGCGTATATAAATTACATGTATATTTACTTTTATTAAATAATGTTATAGTTTTACATGATAAAAATTATGAGAAGATATAGCATTTACCAAGAGAAGTAAAAACAAGGATGATTTATTCACCTTGGTGATATATCGGATCCCTGTTGCATTAAGGCTCCAAGAGAACTCCAAAGAGAATTGGCTAGGTTGAAATCGCTGGACGGACCCTCCTCAGAATTTTGTGACCATTCAAATGGACTAAATCGTCCAATCAAGAAAAGAATCACACTGGTCGTGAGAAAACCAATAGCGATGCATAGCCAGACATTTTTGTGAAGAGGTTCTTTAAATGAAAACATTCCAGGTTTTCTTTTTTCTGGTTTATAGATCATGAGACTCAAGCCTGTTCGCATGAAAGGTTTGGTAAAATCAACCACCTTCTGTCTATCCTTTGTAATCGTTATTGGAGCAAATGCTAGATCCGCCTCCTATTAGAAAGAAAGTATGTATACATATTTTATTGAGTTACCTTACTAGATGCTATACAGATAATTAATTTCAGGTACTTACTTACATCATCAACAAGCTTTCTAATTAGATTGCTGAACGATTTGTTTGTCTGTGTCTGTATTTCAAACGGTCTCCTAAATACATTGGACTCGTTCAAAAGTTTTATAAGATCAACAATGTATCCCTCCGTCGTACCATTCGGAGTTAGGTAGAAAAATGGTTTTCCCTTTCAAAGAAAATGATTTTATAACGTTTTTTTCTTTCAACGTAAAACCTAAATACCGCTAATAATCTAAATGAGCCAATATGAGACATATTCGGTATATGTGTCATGAAAAAAATGTACAAGTTCTGAAATCTAAATCAAATGCAAAACAACGATAATATTTTTTTTTCTCAGTTTGAAATATGCTAACAAAATGCATCATTCGACATTCAGATATTGTTGTCTCAATGGTCAACAAAACAGTTGAAGAAAACAAAAGTGACAGTTCTGCAAAAAATCAACAAACAATACAAATACGTGTACCCCTGGAAATACCACAGATGGGATCAGGTGCCTAGAGGGAGTAAACAACCTGAGAAGATACATACTATGACCGTTACAATAACCAACGGACGCTCGTCCGGACTCCCGCGATGACGTGCATGATTATTATTAAGATGAATTCCTGTTTCATTTGTCCATTTACCAATCTGAGTCAAAAATAAAAATAACATTACTAGTATTAAAAAAAAAGAAAATTTGTGTTTCATATTTATTTATTCATAAAATAAGATAAAGACAAACCTTTTCATATCAAAATATTTATGATATGAATATGATATTCATGATGATAAGCTACAGCCATTTTCATGAAGGTGACTTTCGATTTTTTTTTCTTTTGGTCATATGGTTATTATAAACCAGAAACACCTTCTTCCGCTTATATATATCCTTTCAATGCTATCAAACTGTATGTATTAATGTGGTGGGTAATGTGTATATTTTCGATATAGACAAGAATTGAACATACCTCTTTTAAACTTGATCTAAAACCAAAACTGAAAACCCGGAGGCCATAATTTGTTCTATAACCTTCTTTATTAAAACGAATGTGGCCAGATAGTCCTTCCAATTTTGTCTACAAAACATAAGATTGATTGTTAATATAACAAATATTTTACTGCGTCAAATTTGTCACCCCTAAAAAATCAGTGAAATCGAGAAGCATACAGTACGTGAATTTAGTCAGAAGGTCTTTATTTACCCTTTTTAGTTGCTGTAGAAGCTGATGGCCCTTTGTGTCGGTACAGGGGTCTCCTGACAGTGCTGTATTACAATATCTACATCTTCTGATGGTTCCACGCCTGGTCGGCAGACAGCCCCCGATACTATGAAGGGCTGACGACAGCAGTGCCACACCGTCTATAAATAAGGCTGCCTCCACCTGCCAGGTAGGAAATCTTCTTTACCATCTTTTTCGCTATTATGAAAACTTTAATATTGCTTAATTTTAAATGAAACAGATTATAACGCCAACAAGTTTCAATTATTTACTCTACTATGCCAAATCAACGTTGAAATTGTTAAGGACTCTACTTTAATCTCGCTTTACTCAAAAAATGCATAATTTTTAGGGGGAAAAAGCTTTGTTCAACTTGTCATCATTAATAGACATTTTCTATTACTGCAATCTTTTATCAAAAGCATTGGTTTGATTTTAAGTACACTCGTGAGGAGATGCTTACTGTTTCATGGACCTGAAGCCACCTTTAGAATTTATAGTGATCTGTGTTTTATGCCCTTTTCACAGACTTGTATTTATTTTTAGTTTGTGATCGTTCAGGGTTCGTTATCTCTTATCTAAACCACTTTACTTACTTTCTAGAGAAAACCAATTTCATGCTACTACCAATATGATATTGTAGTAACGTGTAAACCTGAATTTGAATTTTTTGGATGGATGTATATACTAAATTAAAACATAATTTTTAATTTTGTGGTCAACCTATAATTTTAAAACTTGTTACATTTGTGATTATTACATTTTCGGTTATTGTTTTTTTTTTACTGTTTATATGGTAGGAAGAGTTCTCAAAATCTCTAGAAAGAAAATCCACGGAACTTATATGCTTGCTATATAAGATATGTTTTACAAAGAGAAGGTATCATATAGTGTAATTTTACGATATGTTTTACAAAGAGTTACTGATATGGCATTATTGCTAAGTATGTATTACATAGATACGTTACCGATATAGAATAATTTTTATTCGTTTCTCTAAGTTCTTTGGTAAAGGCCACTTCATGAACAGAGGTCTTCGCTAAAAACTTGAACCCGGTGATATTAACACCGCCATGCAGAAACCGTTCTCTCAGAAAATCCCCGTACTCTTCTATGTTCTGCAATTTAGAATATACTATATTGAAGTTAAAAAGTGTACTTGATACAATTATGGTTACCTTAAGAAATAAATTGTTGTGTTAAGTAACTATAATACTCTAAAGTTTGGAAAGTTTGCTATTCAAAACATTTTGTATAGTAGTGATCAGTTTTACTTTAATATTTAGTTTTATTAACTTTATTCTGAAAAGTAACACACCAATGATATGTAAAATTGTTTATTCATTTACATCTCATTTGGCTCATTTTTGTTTTTTTTTTTTTCGCTATTGCACTGAAGATTTATAAACTGGTTAAATCAGTATATTCCCTGTCAAGACAGGACAAAACACAAGAGAATGGTTGAGTTTGTACTTACAAAGCCACCAATTATGATATGGTATCCATTTCTGTTCATCCCAGAATCAATCATCTACAACATGTTTGAAATAAAAATGGAATTTTGATGTACTGAAGGTTTTTAAAGATATGATTAAAGCACATCTAGAGATGTCTAATAAATTTCCTTATGAAGAAAAAAGAAAGTTATTTATTTTTCACCTATTGGATACTAATATAGCTTAAGCAATTAAATGATAATCATAAATATATGCAAATATAGTTAAGTAATGAATACTTTTTTGGTTTAGTTTTGTTTTCAAAGTTAACTTTAAGAAAGCTTTGTAAGGAACTATTTTTCACCATTCTCATCAGTCGTGTGTTTGCAGCTTTTGATCCTAAGTCCAGAATAAATACTTTCTGACTAATCGTAGGGTCCAATCTGTCCATGTGGTATAGCTCAGAATATACATTATAGTCGTTAGTTGAGATTCTGTGATAGGACACCTGAAATTTTCCATAATGATTCCATTGTAGCATGGCCATCTCATCCATCCTCCAAAGTCCTATATCAGATATTATGAAAATATGAATTCATATGAGGCCATCTTTATATAATGTTTGTTTGTCCTCTCCCGACAATCGTTTTTTTTTTCTTTTTGTGTTTTTTACGTTTTGTTGACGGGAGGTATAAATAGAAAAAAAAGTATCCTGTCCTACAAAGTCATGAGTCGGACCATTTTTAGTCTGTCGGGAAGTGGCAACCAAACAATTTTAAAGATGGCCTAGAAATAACTTTTTTCTAGGGTTCAAAAAGTTAAAATAATGAAATGGTTGGTATCTTAATATGTCTCAGAAAAAGACAAATGACATATTTTTCTTATTCTTACTGTTGTAGATGCTGGATGCTGACTAGTTTAGATGTGTGATATTCAAAACATGTCTATTTAGAATGTTGTTAGGAAAATGGTTTCGGATTATTCATAACCAAAGGTCACGAAAAGGTAAAAGTTTCACACTTTTCGACTGCATGAAACCAAGTTGAAATCTGACTGAAGGCCAAATTTATTTCTAGAAGAAATGTATTTCTTATGCTTTTATATCAATTGCTTATTCTATGCATAGTTAACACTTTAATACCTTTATTTCTTTTTTCTTCACGAGAAGAGAGTTTTCTAGTAATATTAAATGTAAGAGAAATTGGGGATAATGAAGAGAATTCTTACGTATAACTTGAGGGTAGAGATACTACTGGAAGAGTACAAGATTTTTTATTATACCTTCGTCACTGTCATACATATAGTAGACCTTCTGCCAGTTGTTGTATAGTATATAATCCACCACCGCTGGAATATACGATGGAGTCATAAACACACTGTAATGGTTTCCGGGGTGATGTATACGTGGTCCAGTAGACACAATAAATGGTAACTCAAGGGTACGTCCGAAACTGTTCACAACCTCCATCGAGTCCTTCGTCGCCATGGATACAATAGCCAAGGACTCTCTTAATTGGTTACATACTGCAAAACAGCAAAATCTACGAAACAATGGTAGACATGCAAGTAGTTGATTGGCGTAAAGCAGTATCCGTTTAACTTACCCGCTCGACTCACTTCATAGTTGTTACTGATGTTGGTCCGGATGATGGTGTCAGATAGGTAAATCTTTTTACTGTTGTTGGTTAGGGTAATAACGTCTCCCACCTGACAACAGCTGCAGCTGGTGTTGGAAATCTTTAGAGCAATCTTAATAGATGCATCGATATCACTAGGGACAGTGGTGTCTAGAATGAATCCTAAATAAAACATTATCTGTATTAACTGATATTTTACTTATGTATTTTCAGCAAAAAATAGCTTGATTTCCCAACAGATAAAACCTGCAAATCAATTAATCTTCTTCCTTATCTGAACTTTTACATAATTATGCTGATTGTAAATTCTTTACTATATACACGTTATGCAGCTTTTTAGTTGTTTTTTTTAACAATACTCACTTTGAAATACTACATAAAATAAATAGGTGAAGATAACGAACAGAATTCGATCGAAAAACCGTGAACAATACAATTCTGTGAAGAAACCCCTGAAAATTTTAGAGATTGGACCAGAAGCATAGGAGAATTAAGCATCCTCTCGTTGACCTTTCACATCTGCCGTGAGTCCTATGGTTTTTATCAAGTAAAAGGAACATTCCGAAGTCAAACTAAGTATTAAAACAAAGGCTTATAAATTCGCACATGAAACAAGTTAGCCAAAATACGACCCCATGATGTTATATATGCTAACAAGGCCAACATAAAGACTGTTTTGATGAAATTTAACATAAACCCTCTGTTCACTATTGCAAACTTTGCTTTTAAGATGACTTTTATGATTTTCCAAAAGAAATGCATTTTATAAGTAAAATACAAGGAATAATATCATATCTCGAAGGGCATACTACCAATTGACAAAATACACGTTCAACTTGACAAAATAGACTTTTATGTCATTAAGTGTTTAATCTCTTTTATCAGAGTATCAAAGAATCTTTATCTTGATCCAAGAAGCAAGACAAAACGTCTGCCTTTGGTAACATATACGTTACCAAACTTATTAAGAATGTAAATACATACATGTATTCTGATCATTGGATCAATATGAAATCTCACTCTCGAGACTTCTATGTGGCAAATGACCTCGGTGAACAAGTTCAGGTTACTTGCCCCTTTCACCCATTAATACAAACATTATTTATCTAAGGTGACTATGAAGGTGGGTCTTTCCTAACATTCTGTTAGTAGGGCGATGGAGACCAGAAAAAATTGAATAATCAGTAGTCACAAAGTTTTTGCATTCTGTTGGAATAAGAATCACTGCTTTTGACCAGTTTGATTTACTAATTAAGTTCTTACGATTACAAATCAATTCAAAATTTGAACATAATATTAGACCAGATTTACACTTCATTTTTTTTTTTATTTCTTCAATTTTTTCAAGATCTATTAGAGAACTTAAAAAATTACTCGATAAATCATTTCATCCACGGAAGCATTTTACTAACATGAGTGAACGCTTAATTTTACTTTGAAAGTGCCCGGTAAATTAAAATGGCTGACGACTGTATTCTTGATACTCATGGGAGGGGTGCATATTGATGTATTTATGCCATTAGCCGATAAAATAAAATATAGTACATTAATTTTATCATATGACAGAGCGAGAACATTTTTTTATTTGGCACTAGATGAGTATTTCTCTATAAAGACAGAATCAGTGCCATTCTTCCATTAGCACTTAAAAATGCGGTGTCAAATTATCGTAGGATTTTGATATTGTCATGGATAGTCGGTATACAGTTTATCTTAAACCGCAAAAATACAATTCGGATCTATACAAAAAGGCTTGTGGTTGAAAGCAACGATGAAGATTTTTGATAACACACATAATGCAGAACAAAAAAAAAAAAAAAAAAGAATGGCGTGTTTCTACAAATAATGAAATAAGACGAAGTTTCATTTATATAGCAGAATCCTCTATATCTGAAAGAGATTTTAGGACAAGATACTAGTACATATACACAAGATTTAATTTTTCTTCATGAACCTTATTTTAATAGGATAAAGTAAACAATTTGCTTTAATATGATAAAAGCAAAGTTATTTTACAATTGCTTAGCAGAATAATAAAAGTTCTTTCACTTATTGGCCATCGTGTACATTTATGATAAAGCATTAATAAAAGTTTGCAAAAGTTCTTCCAACTTACCCACTTGCACCGTCATGTTTTTTGGAGTATATTGACTGGTGACACGAGTGTACAAATTTTCCAAAACCATCAGGTATATTCCAAGAAACCATAATTTAGGCGGTAGATACATTCTTGTTCAAGTCCGTGAAAAAGTATTTGGATTTCAATCGTCAATGCCATAGTCACGCATGCCCATAATATTCCGAAAAATTAGATTACAAAAGTGTGATACACTGAAGAGGCCAAGTTCTCATTTATATTTCATAATGACAAACTCGATATTCTCCTAATATCAAAGTTTGGTTTTCCTGTTTTAATTGAATCATCAGTTGGTGTCTGAATGGTTAGGAGAATCGGGATGATAGAGAGGTGATATAATTGTAGAAACAGACCGTCGCTACGGTTCCAGTGGGAGAAGTCCAAATCAGGAAAGGAGCAAAGGGACTCCGTGTCAATACGGCGGGCTCTGTAACAAATCTAAAATCCAATTGTCTGACGATGGAAGTTATAAAATCAAAAAAGTATATTATTAAAAGTTAGTCGATATTTAAAAATTGTTTGTTATTTAATCACGAATGGATTAATAATCATACACATGTATGTTCGATACTCTCCGTTAGAAATACAAATTGTTTGCTTTTTTCTATAAAAAGAAATATTTTGAAAATGATGAATTTTCACAAAATATTAACGTTTTGATCTGTAAGAAATTTAGAAATATTGCATAATAACATGTCTATATTAATTTACTCAAAAATGAATACAAGACGGATAAAGCATTATGAATAAATGTGTATATAATTTAAATGTTCAAACTGTATCCAAGTAATACATGTAAAGGCATTGTGAAAGGTGAAGACTAGATGAATCGCGTGTTGTTACTGTTATTTCGATCTTGATTTTAATTGTTGCTTTATCTGTCCCCTGATTTTGTATACACATGAAAACCACGATCAACTACCATTGTTCATCAATCATAGACATTTTACATCTGTTGTGCTGTCCCCAGAAGACATTGTAATTACGGAAAAGATCGCCAATCATTGATCATAGGAGAGTGTATAATTTCAGTATATCAGAAGACACTGCGAATTTCAGCGGTGTGAACGCGTTCTTCCTAGAAATCTGTGACACCAACTTCTATTAGGACCGAACTTTATCATCGATCGACAATATTTACAGCGGATATACGTAACAATTTTCCTTATATCTCTACAGTAGTCTTTATAAGAATAACATCTTCAGAGGATTAATATATTTGGAATATGTATAAATTGAATGATATTGTTGGTTCTTTACTTTATCTCATTCCTATCTTATGCAAGTCATCATATACAAAGTTCGCTCAAATCAATCATGCAGTATTCAAAGTTTTACAAATAGGCACTAAATGGGTAAACTTATGCAAAACATCCATAAATACTTTCCTTGAAAACTTCTACTACTTATAAGAAAAAGTTATTTTAATGATTTTTAATTAACGTTGCATAATGCAGCGTTAACTTATAAATGGCAATCAAACAACAAAAACTTTATCATACCGTAATTACTTTAATTTTTCTATCGTAAGCTTCCATATTTATCTAACATTATCCCATTATCACCGGAAAATGTAGTTTATGTTTCCTAGTGGGTCTGAAACACAGGATCATGTTCTAAAACTAGCAACTATAAACAAAAAAGTTGAAGATGAAACATATGGCGATAACGAACAGTATTCAAAATCAAAAGCCCATAAAACAATACAAAATAGGAGCAAAGCAAACACGGACCTCCAAAACATCGGAGATGGGATCAGGTGCCATGGAGGAGTGAGCATACCCTGCCGAGCGGTCACACCCGGAGTTCCTTGTCATGATCAGGAAATAACGGGAAAATCCGTCGTCAATTCAGTGTATAAATAATGAACTAACAAGTATGAAAAACGTCAGTCAGTATTTGACTCAATGATAAATTGTATTTGTTGACATTGTCATTGTATCGACCATAGAACTTACAAAATGATGACTTTAAACGAGACAGCTGAAATTCTTGTTTCATCAACTTTTTTTCAATAATTTACCTTGTTTTATAAATTGTTCATACGTAGAGCATGCTCTTGCGTATCGAATCAACTGAGATATATAAACTCCGTATGCAGGTGATGAAGCTATATTGCTGCATAGGTAAGGGAAGTTGACGATAGAAAAGTTAAAGTCACCACGTTTATCATATAGCATGGTTGTTAGATTACCATCAACGTCTTTTTCAAGTAAAATATCCAAATATGAAACAGACTCTGTGATATCTTTTATCTAAGGAAATAACCAGCCTATTTAAATTCATTATTTTACACATTCTATGGTCGAAACAATTGACTCTATTAGGAAATACAATTTAAAAATTTGAGTACATTTTTATGCATATTATTACGCCATTGTTTTTACACTGAATATTCTGGACGATTTATTTGCTTGATCATGATAGGGAGCACAAGGCTTATCCACAGTGAATGCTTACCTCTCTATAGCATCTGATTCGTTTTCTGATGATTTAAAGGTCTTTCAAACAAAAACTCTACTGAGATATTCTATTTTTGCGATCGATTGTACCGGTTTTTATAGAAAAACGATACCAAAATGTTTCAAATGAAAAAGTTAATTGGAAAAGATGATCTCTTTTGAGGGAACTTTCATCTTACACCTACAGGGAAATCTGAAATCCTAAAAAGATACCAAAGGCTGAAAGAGTACAGAAAAGTCGTATTTGAAATGCACTACTTTAATAAACAAAATTAGTACCAAAGTTTATAACTTTTCTTAATGCTTAAGGTATATTTCAATACAACTATTCGATTAATATGTGTTACAAAATTTTTTTGTCAAATAAGGGATAATTGCATTTTAAATTTAGTTGTTTTCTGATTAAGTATTTTTTCCTTTGATAAATCATTTAAAACAAATTCATGGATTTGTACAAACAATAGACAGACTGGATTAATCGGTAAAAACTCAATTATTATCAATCGAAAGAGACGGAAATAAAAGAAAACAACAACTTTTTAAATTTTTACACATTTTAATCAAGAACATTTCGATACTGGAAATTCAGTAAAGATTTTTTGAATGAGTAGAATTGTTCAAACATTCAATTTGTTATTAACATAGATAAATAATATTCGAATGATTTTCTTTTATAAGGCAATAATCAAATGTAAACCCCATTTTAATTAATAAAAAGATAATTTCTATACGTTTCATACCGATATAGTACACACTTTTATTCAACATATTGAAACACACTTTTATTTCATGTTACAACGAACACAGAAACACGCCTCTTTCTTTCGTGGTAAAAAATTATCTCTCACAAATTGTCTTTTGTCTATTTCAGAGAGAGCACTGGCTAATATTACATACGTGTGACGTTTTACACCTGAGTGTGAGTATTATTTTCAGGATACGGTTCGTACTCCGGAACTTGTACAGGGCCAGTATAGGTGTACTGAAAAAAAAATCCAGAGCAAAAATATAAGGATTCAAACTTATTTTAAAAAATTAAAGCCTCATTAAAGGGTAACATTAATCGAAATTAATATAAAAATCGACACTATTTGATACTAAATTTTCAATTTTTTATGGAATAAGACTAATTTTTTTTCAAATAATGTTATTAAATCTGGAACATAAAACCTGTTATGAAATTATTCATTATGTATTTCATACCATGAGGGTAAGTTTAAAGGGTACTCAATTAAAACATGTATACTAAGTAAAATACTTTAATACGGCAATATGTACACAGTACATGTATAGAAAATAGTTTAAATTTCTCTGAACTCGTACCATATTTTTAAACGATACAATATTTTCTATAGATATTCAATTCCCAAAAAGGTAAATTCATTTGTGTTAATATTTCAATGAAATATTAATACGTTTTTATTTTTTGAAATTAAATGAAAATTTACAAGTCACCTTTAGGTAAAAGCTTTAAAAATTGACCTGTTAAAAATTGATTTGAATTTAAGGAAATGCCATGACCACAAACAAATTTTTAGTGGATGTAGATTTCATATAACGATATTGACAATGTTGAACGGCATATCAATGCTTTCTGGAGGCACCTATCAGTAGGTTTACTAATTGAGTTAAGGTACCGTGGCTGTTGGTTTCTTTTGTGGTGAGTTAGGTAGAGAACTATCATCCAGCGACCCTCGGAATGATAATCTAGCCTTACATCGCACCATAGAACCAAAGGATGTCTACAGGTAGAATATACTTTCATTGTAAGTACAATAATTTCCAGATTTACAAAAAACGACTCCAAAATTCACATTTAATTTTAACTTTTCTAGAATTGAAGTAGCTGACGAGAAATCACTGCTCTTTTATTACTCTTACCTTTGCCTTTTTAGAATCAACAACAGATTTATACAAGAATTCGATGGCAGCAATAACAACAGATAATGTTAGTCCGCAAGACAGGATATAGAAAATTCCCGCCACATTCTCTAAAGTCAGTTCCGCTTGTGATGCATCCTAATGAAAGGTAATAATTCAATTGATCATGATCCATGATTATGGCTTCGAAATATACTGATATTTTAAAGTTGTGATTATATCGTTAAAAAAAAGACCTTGTATCATTAATTCAGTCATTCCCGTATAATTCATACAATTACCAAGTCCATAGTATTGAAAAACGAATTTAAGAGCAATGATATAATTTTGTGTTTAATTGATAAAGTAAACATCCTTTGTTAATAAAATGAAATTTTACACGTAAATCTTTCTTCGTTTTGTTTTTATGGCCATTCCAACTCACCACATGCAAGAACTCCGTAACGGAGGTTATAACTCAGTAAAAGCAGCTGTAAAGTTATCAAAATCTTTGTTCATGTTTTAATTTTTATTGAAGTTCGAAGCTTTATCAATATACAGCTAAATTATAACAGAAGAAATTCTGAACTGCAAACATAAAAAATATTGACTAAATATGTGTAAATCAAGATAACAGAATTTTTGGACAATAAAATAAACACTATTTTCCAGTAGGAATATCGTCAAGCAAACAGATTATTACATTACTTGACCACTTGATTTGAAAAATGAAAGGATATATCTTTAGAATGAAAGACCTTTTCTGATTATAAATTGACCACTTTTAAAAGAAAAGTTGATATACAAATTGCTCCAAAATTGTAACAGGTTACACAAACTCATTTTGGAGATTAAGAGATAAAAATACTTTGTAAAACGTGTCAAACACACTTTGAAAATAATGTATTTACACAATTAAGAGTAAAACTAAACTGTTTTCCCCTCTTTTTTAAAGCAATTTACCAAAAAATGTTTCGTTACGGAGGTTATTATGAATATTTTTAAAATAAGAGTAAAACGAATTTTAGACTTCCTATCAGCTTTACAAACTTATGTCGCTCAGCATTACTAATTTTTTAAGGGTCAATCAACTTACTCAAATATTTATTAATATGTTACTGTCTTTTTTAACTGCAAATGTGAAAGTGAAGATTTAAACTTCTATAACCTCCGTTACAAAATTCGTTTCGAAGAATCGGTGTGAATGCGTTTACCTAATGGCGAATTTAAATAAGAATAATTGGAAAACATACTTTATTTGTAAAGAAAGGATAAAAATATTTGTTTTAACGTTTTTTAGGCAAATACATTTAACCCAAATAATTTTAACCTCCGTTACGAAATACCTTACTGAACCCTGTAATAATGAAGTGATTTATTGAATCATTGTGAAGTAACTGTCACCATGGTCACACATAAGCATAATTTTTTAAGAAAACTTATTTAATATATCAGAATATGTGAAAAATTCACTAAAAGACACGAAAATTCACTTGTTGCAGGAAACCCAACCTCCGTAACATCGCTGGTTTTTCGTATAAAAGAGTATAATTTCACTGTATACCGCTGATAGTTCACATAAGGGTGGCCTTTTTGTGCCCATACGCATTACGGACTATTAGACATTTACAAAACGAAAAAGAAACACTATAATTATTATTTGTAATATGCAAAAACATCTAAGTTAAGGCCATTTTTACCACAACATTTTCAAAAATACCTTTATTTCATGCTTTAAACTCATTATGATTCTTATATTCCATTTTGTTGTCAACTTAAAGAGTAAACTTCCAGCATTATCTGGTAGATTTAAACAGAAATATTGCACACGTCAGATTTTGTTGATTTTCTGTTACGGAGGTTAGAGGTTACGGAGGTTAGAACCATCAATAATATCTTTATTTCTGAATTGTTGTTTAACTTTCCTTACATTTGTTTTTTGTTTACTAGACATACCCATTGGTGTCAATCAACTGCCTTGAAATAGTACTTCACATAGCCTCTGTTTCTTCACAATCACTGTCACGTAGGTTAGGTTCTTATATGCGACATTAAAAAAAATCCGTATTTTTAAAAATTTTGAACACGGATTTATTAATTTGCTTTAAAAAGGATTCTGTGCTAAAGTTTTAATATATATTAGACACAAAAACACAGATTTAGCTCTACTAACGATATATTGTATTATCTTAAAAACTATTCAAACACTGTTACGGTAGGTTAGGTGAAATTTGGCGACAGCGATGATCAAGGTCTGTTTAAAAAATTGTTATTCATTTACCAATTAAAGTTTCATTTATATGATTTTGACATGTTTCTTCATTAATTAAAACAATTTTTGTTTGTTTAGAACAAAATGCGACCAGGTTATGCACATTTAACCAGCAAGGTATACGATGGCGACATCGCCTTTTACACGATTCCGGACTTCCTTTTGTGTTAATACTCGGAGAAAAAATATCAAAAAATATAACAGCTAATATTATTTTGTGTGGCAAAATATGTTAACATAAAGGGTCAAGGAATAATTTGAATATCAGTAACCATAGCTTTGAAATGTATTGAAATGTATCGGCGACATAGCGTTTTTTCATTTGTATGAATTATACGGGAATGACTGAATTAACGAATGAAATGAATATAGAAAAAGTAAGATTTTTCGCATTTTTTCTTTAAACAAAAAAGTGTTTATGATATCCTGCAAATGGGAATTTCTTTTTCTCGCCTTTTCCGTGTCTTGATCACACTGAGATTTCTCGTACCACCACTTCTTTTTGAGGCGATCTAATTCTCCGTTCTCTCGGAGTTGAAGTACAGCCAATGTCAGTGGATCTCTGCCAAAGATCATTTGAAACATCTACAGTGTACGTAATCACACCTTTTTAATCATTTATTCATTGATATTACAATAATATAAAGAGGCTCTAGTTGTAGGTGTATACCGATAAAGCAATGTGACAAAATACTCACCTGAGTTCTGAATCGACTGGTGTAGCTATTCCATATCCTTTAGAATCTAGATTAGAACCTACTTTCATGGTATTACAAGGCTTTTGAGTATTGATATATTCATTTGTTGTGGATTCTACAAGAAATGCGTATTTCTTTCCATTGGAATTCCTAACTTTTTCGAACCCCTGACTGTTCTTTTCTACAAACACGTTTTCTGCTGACGTCATATAGGCATACATTCTCTCGTATAAAGCAAACTTTGATTTCTGCCAAGAAAATTAATTTTTTTAAAATAATGTACTTAATCTGATACATGATTCTTAAAATATAAGCACTTCCCTATTTTATATTTTGTTTTGAACTGTTTTATACATCCAATCTTTTGTAGACTTACTTTAAAAAATTCGTATGTAGCGCCCTCTTTCAGACATCCATATTGGATTTTTGTTTGCTTAGCCAGGTCCTCTACAGAACTAATGGGTGTATTCATTCTATCCACAGTGAGAAAAGCAGCGAGATTTGCAGTATATGATGATATAATAATTAAAGTGAAAAACCACCATACACTTCCTACAATCCTCCCTGAAATGGCCCTGTAAAGATTTTATATACTAGTACTAGTATGTAACAGAAATATTGTTGATGATTTTTTTGAAAAAAGTAAATGGTCAAAACTTTGGCCCTCTATTTTTTTTTTCAGTGTAACACAGCAAAGGAAAAACTAAAAATGATTTTGCATTTGATTTAAATTTGATAGGAAAACTTTTATCAGGGATAATCTTTGTACTTACTTTGGAGAAATATCACATCCTTGTTGCATGAAGGCACCGAGTGAGTACCAAAGACTGTTCGATATTGTAAAGTCGTTTGTAATGTTCTTATCATCAACATGCCATTCAGAAGGACTGAATCTACTGACTAAGAACAGAACAACACTCACTCCCACATAGGCA
The DNA here is from genome assembly GCF_032062105.1 of Saccostrea cuccullata. NCBI lineage: Eukaryota > Metazoa > Mollusca > Bivalvia > Ostreida > Ostreidae > Saccostrea > Saccostrea cuccullata. The sequence goes on from NW_026925910.1 coordinate 934,525, forward strand.
AACAAGATGCACATCCAGATCTCCGAGGATAAAGGGTCCATAAAGGAAAATATGTGTGCGCCTTCATCGGCTGGTTTCTTGATCATAATACTGATTCCCAGGCTCATGTAAGGTTTCGTAAAATCAACAACTCTTTCCCGAGTAGAAGAAATTGTTATTGGTGCAACAGCCATGTCAGCTTTCTGTGAAATATATAATGATAGTTGAAACCCATGAAGTACAAAGATATTTGTTAAAGGATCGGATTCAAAATAATTACAACCCTCTCCAAAAATAAATTATGGTCTAACCCACTGGCGATCAAATACATTTGAACATTGAATTAATGGTATCTTTTTGTTCGACATTTAGTTTTAAAAAGGTATTTTAATTTTATGTATTGATGTAACAGTTGTTTCATGTGTAAAATACGTACAATATGTATAGCCTAACTGCATTTCACCACAACTTGTTTGCCTGGAGCAGTTCCTTCAAGACCATTCAGGTTATATTTTTTGTGGACATAGTTTTATCTTCGTTTATTGTACTTTTGTATTTTCTTTTAATTACACAAACTTAAAAAAAGATATATAAAAGATTTTATATGGAATTCTTTTTAAAATAGTATCATCCAAATTACAGTTTGTTGCCAAGTTTAAATGTCAGTATCAGTGGAGGATGCTTTTGTAGAAATAAGGAGTCTCGTGCTTTCTTCTAAAGAAATCTAACCCCCCTCTTAGTATAGATGGGAAACAACTGTAGGTTAGTCTACTCAAAAAATAACAATTATTTGTCATCTATGAAATTAACAAGCATAACAATTTGGTTACAAACACGTTTATTTATGCTGCTCTTATACTTTCTTCTCAGCGATACCTCATGAATCTTATTGTTAGTAATAACATTGTATCTAGAAGAATATAATTGTTAATTTAATTATGAATTCTAGTGTACATGTATTAGCCTTATATCTGAAAAAATATGGTTAATAAAAAAAAAATTTGATCCACGCTTTCACTGTTTTATTTAACTTGAATATAGGAAAGAATGTGTATTACAAATAACTTATTAATTACGAATTGAATTTATTCAAAAATAAATTAAGCATAAGAAAATTAAAATTCCTAACAACAGACAAAAGTAAGAAAAACAAATCTTATTTTCTGTATATTTCATGAAATTCGTATTTGTTATGTGTTTTCTATGTTAAGCAACAGTAAATAAAATGGCAGCTCGCAGTATATCTACGAAAGAAGCATATTTAGAAAACTAAATCAAAAATATTATCAACATTACACATTAAAGACAGAATACGAAATGTTGCATTAAGGAGGGATTCTTTTTCAAGTTTTCTTTATCTAAAATTAAAGAAAATTTCTCATATTGAAAATATTGATTTCTTAAAAATGTAATCTGAATTCATTATTCAGTAGTTAGATTGAAAAGCAAAACATTTTTTATGGTGGGCAATGAATGTAGGTATCCGCTACATTACCAGCTCTAAATATCATCCAAGATTTTTTTCTCAACAAAATGTACTTTGAAGATTTTGATGTGTTAGAAACCTGACATGACGCCGTGCAAATGTTGAACATAAGAATCTTAAAAAATATGCTTTATTCAAGTGTGTATCCGGTTTTGATCTTCCTTGCTTACTAACTTGAAATAAACTCTCCAAAATCATAAAATTTACAACGTTTTTAAAGTCTTCAACTTTTTAAGGATTGTGAAAAAAAATTGTAGCCCACAGTTCAAACTGTGTAGAATTTTTTGTCGCTACTGTGAACAGTATAAATTTAGATTTAACTCCGTTCTCTCCTTTACCTTTTGCATAACTTCCCCGATCATTCCATTCCAGGTCTGATTTGGCTGGATGGATCCATACTGACCGTCTTGAACTATACATATAGTATAGTTTGTAATATTAAGGATTTCAGTCACTTTCTCTGCTAAATCAATACAAAAGCCTTCGAAGAATGAGTTCCCACACACTCTTTCTCCCTTAGCTTTCATTTGTTTCACTTCGTCTTCGTATTCTTTTTTGATGAAAACATATGGTGGATCCTGCAAAACTCAAAAAAATATGTCAACATTTTTGTCTTCTTTTTACTGCTTTTTTACAAATCGATGTCTAACAATAGTCCATTTTCTTTCTACTTAGCAGAATACTGACATTCATTGTTTATTCATCTTATTTATATTTTGTCTGAGATACATGTATAGTGAAGAGTTTGAAGTGACGTACATCTATAGTAGTAATGATCCGCTCTTGATGAGTGGAAACTTTAATATCATTTTTCTTTGTTGGATGTTTCTGCACCTTTATCTGGGACGTGTTCAGCATTTCTAAACGTGCACCTATCTCCTCACTAGATATCCACTTCCCGATCTGTAAACATACAATTTAAATTGTGTTAATATCAAATTATTGATTTTAATTGATAATTACTTTTCAGATTAATTGTGGGGGGAAAAGTCGTACAAAATGACGAAATATCGTACGTTTAACGAATTGGGTGTTATAAAAATTTTTTGGTAACAATTTGTAATTTTGAATTTTCGAAAGTTCTTTTGAGCCGCTTATGGTTTAAACAACTTTTCAAATCTACTGTTGAACAGTACTCCCCTGAAATTTATAAACAATTATATATAAATAAATAAAATAAAATCACTAATTAGAGTTTTATTCCAGCATCAAATTCACTTTATTATACCCCCAGCTTGAAAAGTGGGATGGAATATAGTAATCGGGATTTCCGTCCGTCCGTCCGTCTGTTAAATTACGCTTTTTCTCTTATCCGCAACTCCTCTTATACTACTGAGTGAAATTAAATGAAACTTTCACAGAATATTTATTACATATTGCCATTGTGCACCTCCTATTTTACTTTTTTTATTCGACACATATTTTAGGTTTCCCATAGCAAAACATGGAAATTGCCATTATATGTTTACCTATGACGTCATGTATAGAAGCTTCTGGATAACATTTGATAGGACGAGTTACATGTACTCCTCTTTACACATTACCGTAAAACAATATATAGCAACACATGGACATTATGGGAGGCGGGGGTATCATTTAGCGAGCTCATTGCTCACAGTATCTCTAGTTTAAATCGATTTTATATTGTTAAATTGTAAAAGCTTCGGGATAAAATAGAGCAAGGCCTTGCTTTAATTTTAAAATCCATCAAGCATAAATCAAAGCTTATAATTATCGGGGGGGGGGGGGATTCTTTGGGGGGGGGATATGCCTTGTAACCAAAGTCTCAAAAACGCGTAGAGTAAAATTAGTTCTGATCCCATCCTCGTCAAGTATTCTTTGTTATTTTTTTTGGATAAATAGATATCAAATATAGAGAAAAAGCCCCAGAAAGCATAATTTCCTATTATTATTAGCATACATGTTAAACGAATGAAAACGTAAAAGTTTACTGTAATATTTTTAAAATAAACAAGTATATACTGACAAAACGTCAGAGATACTCAAGCTGTAGAAAGTCAAATTTCATTAATATCCTATACATAATGGTATATGATGAGTGCTGTTGGGTTCAATCTTCTGTTGAATAAAATACATGTACATGAAACAAAATTCATATATGGAATTTAATTAGAATAAAGATAATTAATCGTACTGCTTTTTAAGATGAATTTACATTACTCACTTTCAGAAATATTATATAGAGCATGGTGGCCGTTTCTTAATTTAATTTAATATTTTTTTTAATATTGATATACTTCAAACTATATATACCTTTTTTTTGTTTTTCGTTTTTTGTTTTGTTTTGTTTTGTTTTGTTTTTTTTTGCTTAATGAAGTACATCAATCATAATTTAATATACATCAATCCAAATAGCTTGTTACAAGTCTACAGGTAGAAACGTTTTTCAAACTGGGTCCGGGCTCTAAAAATTCCACGTGAGTACGGGTTCATCTAGCTGTGCATATATACATATTCCGTACGATATATGGGTTCCGTTACCAAAGCTGAAGATAACTAGTACGATTTTTTGAAATAAAAAAAACATACGAGGGAGAATTTAACATTAATGTTGTGCTATTATTTTACTGTCACTCAAAGTGCATATGCACAAATGAGAAGCAGTTTCAAAAGATACGTTTTCTGGCCATACATATAGAATTTGAAAAACCTGCGTCACCTTTCAGAGTAAACAGTGGAGCATAAAAGTTAATTTACGCAAAGGAAAGCGCTAGAAACTGTTTAGCTTATTGTTCATTCGCCATAGAAAAGAACGACATTTAACGCTTAATATCTTTGAATATACAGAAAACGAAATATTTTTATCTACAAAAATAATAGTATTTTAACTGAGTAAATCGATGATAGCATTTTTAAAATAAAAAATGTCAAAAATTTGTAGGCTTTTTTCTTTTTTAAATCTTTGCCTTAACACTAGAACAAAAAAAAAGAAAGTCACTTACATAGTATTAAAACGCATATTTTTTTTTCTAAGTAAAATTAAAGTGGCCAGGTCTCACTGAAAGAACGGGACAAAATCAAGTCCTTAGTTTTTGATAAGATTGCTCTTAATTCATACATTATACATGTAATTGCCCTTCAAAATGATTTTTTTTAATATTAAAAACTTTAATTAGATAATGACGTCACCTTCTGAAGCGCTGCTTTGAGTTCTTTTCTTTTTTTAAGCGTATCCTCTCTATTTGTTACGTCTAGGTCCATTTTATGGAGAACATTTCTCACGAAATCCACAGTATCAGTCACCAATACCTGGTAATCCTGTAAAGGGGGGAGTGAAAATTCAAATTTAAAACAGTATTTAAAAATTTCTGTGTCAGATAAAAAATCGCAAGGTCATAACATTATTTCCATTTGATACTATACTATTAGATATAGTACATCATTTCCATTTGATACTATGCTATTAGATGTAGTACATTATTTCCATTTGATACTATTCTATTAAATATAGTACTGTACTCGTTGAAGCATACTGTATTATTATGATCAACATCCAGTCTGAATCCGGTGATGTTGAGACCTTGTGAATGAATGGTTGCGTTCATGTTGTACAATCCCTAAAAACAGATTCAACATAAAAGATAATTATGCCATTATTTTGCAAAGAACGTATCCACATCCCACGAAAAGAGAAAAAAACATCAATGGTACAAATAATAAATAGATAAAAAATAATCAAGACAATATCTTTCATCATTCATCAATTAATAATTAATTTTAAATTCACTTAGAACTTTTGCTGAGGCTGTTGTAGATAGCTTTAATTTTTAAAGAATATGTTCGACAATGAGAAATAAGTCCAATATAAAAAAAAAAATTTTCGAAAAGTATTGCACCAATTGAACTGTAATTTTCAGTTCATTGTTATAAATTTTTCATTCACCAAAGGGAAATGGTAATAAAACTTACATGTTGTAAACGTATTTACAACGTGTTGCAGTCTTCATGTACTTCCTAACTTTAGAGAATACGAGACAAACTTAGAAAAATCAGCTGTCACTGCTACTCTGTAAACTCGAAATAAACACAACACGACAGCTGATTTTTCAAAGATTGTCTCGTATTATCTAGAGTTAAGAAGTGCATGAAGATTTCCGGAAAATCAGAAAAAAGTATATGATATGTATGAGATAAAACATATCATATAAAACATGAGTCAAATATATGATGAGACATACTCAGAGAAAAATATATTGGTACTTACCAAATTAGACAAAAGAATATGAAATCGAAAATTATTAATCTTTGTATCTTCTTTCTAAAAAAAAAAATAAATCCGTATCTATGAAGTGGTCTTGGAAGTTCTTTAACTTTAAATTCAAGCAGTTTCTACCTTCATAATCACTTACCAATCTGGACATTACTGCCTGACTGTCCTTGAGGTTTAAATGCAGTAGAACCCGAATACTTCCCATTTCCTTGTTATATACCTGTTTTATTTTCTTATAACAGTCATCCAAATGACGAACACGCAATACAATCAGATCGAACCTCAACTCCTGGATATGAATTTCGTTTAACAGTTGCTGAAATTCCAGCAAGCCTGCAAATCATATTTGTTCATTAAATATGGTGGGTAAAATAACACTGGCTTTATTTATGTTATTATATTGATGCCTTTTTAAAATGATAATCAGTTTTTGTATACTGTGACAAATTCTCTTGTTAATATGAATACGCGACAGCTTCTGGGCCCCCGAAATATCAATAGAAATTGATGATTATCTTTATACGTAATATATTAATTTGATAAAAAAAAAAAAAAAAAACATAGTAAAAACTTTGTTAAAACAGATTTGAAATTCACTTGCCTTCATCGGAATCGTAAAAATAGTAAACCTTTTCCCACTGCTTGTGAAACATTACATCCACAAGACCCCCAACAAATGCTGGCCTCATAAACAAATGGTATGATCCTGTTAATTCGGACTTCAAGCTGCACAAAGGACCAACGAACAAAAACGCCAAATCGTGGTAATCAGCATACGACTGAAGGGTAGGTAAATGGCAGGTGCGAGTTACAGCTATGATGCCCAGTAGCCAATTTCTCTTTAAAACTTCATCATCGACTAGAAAAGACAGTCGAAATCCTGTCATTCACAGTGAAATCAACGTTTCTTCGCCTTGCAGTTTTGAAAAGGGATTCAACATTTTTCATTAACAAAGTTTGATACCATTCTTTATTACTATTCTGTGTATTTACTTAAAACAAATAGTTTTGGAGATTCTCCTAATTAAGTTTTTTTACTCACTACCATTTCTTACACTTTACACTTTACGAGGGGTTATCAAAAAGTTCGTGGACTGGGGCTATAAAATTAGTACTATGCAGTCTGTGCTTTCAAAATTTATATGGGATATAAAACAACAAAAAATAAAGAAAAGCTGAAAATTTTAGCTTGATACGTTCATTATTTGCCAAATTATTATAAAATAAAAACGACATTATATGATCATCCGGTGCTGTCGCCCTTTAGTTTCATGACGTCCGATAACGTCATTGGTTTTTAATGTGTGCTTCTTCTAATACAAATAGATTTTTGAGTAAGGACTTAATCCGCCTTGTTTATATGACTTTACAATGAATGAACAGCGGCTTTCAATGAATTTGATATAACAAATGGATTTAAACAATGGGAGAGATCCTCACTCGATTTTGCCAGCATATTTTGCTTTTGGGAGTTCAATATCTACAACTAATGATTAACGTCATTTTTTTGACGTGATTGATTTTTCACACCTTGACTACAAATCGACATAAACAGTGAATCCCCTTTCTTCCTGAATCTATTTTGACATTAAAACACAAGTACTTTGAATGTATATTATTTCTCTGTAGCCAGTTTAAACATTTATTAAGTCTATACCAGTATTTTCAGACGCAAAACTTTACAGAATGTTGTTAAAGGAAACCCCTCCCCCTTTTTGACGTCATTTTCAAGGCCTTCTTTGTTTGAACACTCCGTGTAAAAATTTATGATAAAATTTCATAGAATTTCCAGAATGAATTAAAAATTTCATATTTTATTTAACAATTGTGTCCCAACACATACCTGAATAAGCGAGATTTTTGGATGTCACATGTTCATATCAATAGAGTTTTTCTCAGTTAAACTAAGGTCGCAAAAACGTCTTGTTCGAGGTTGCGCGCCTTGACATACCATTGCTTACAAAATCATTACTAATTTATTTAAAAATAAATATTATACTTTATTGTTTATTCTGTTGATAAAAAAGATGATGCTTACTAGATATTTAAAAATTCATTGATGTACCTAAAGCGGTTTTAATTTTATATACTTTTTGTACTTATAAACAATTGCAAAGGATAATAAAGTTTTTAAAGTCTCAACAACTTAAGATAAAAAAAATTATGAATATTTTATGTAGTACTAAACTGCAATAAAAGAACGTACCCATAAGATATAATTGCATTTAAACCTGCAACCTTCGTTAAGAACACTGAAATTATTTTAAAAAAGAAAAAGAATAATGGGGTCAGTATCCCCCAATACATGTTTAGCTTATTCAGATGGGTGTCCTCCTTCTTTTCTTCATTTTAATGACATACAATACCTGCTTTTCCTACTGCTAGACTGTCATTGAAATCGACTTCTAAATAGTAAAAATCCTCATCTTTGACGCTTTGTCTGAATATTCTCAATTCTTCCTCTGTATTCTTGTCAAAAAATGTAACTGAAAGAACAAGCATTCTGTGTTAGGTTGAATCTGTTCTAAGACTTACCGTTACTTATATTGTGTTAACTGTAATATTATTTATATTGTTACATTTTGCCCTTTTCCCTGCATTTCATGTTACGATACCTGTGGCACCGGTAATAGCAGTGTTCCACTGATACTTATGGGTGGGAATAGTAAATCATATGATTTTTTAATTTTCTACAAAATGTAAAACGTATCAATTGCATATTTTTAAATTACAGTTAAGAATTCATTTTACTTGATCATGTAACATGACTGATACACCTACTGAACCCACTCAGCGTAAACAGTAAATTATACAAAGTCTGTAATTCAGTGTTAATGCGAAGATTCTATCTTTTTGGGAAAGACAGTAATATTTCGATCGATGCAAAATTCAATTGAGACATTGGGAACCGCAACTAATGGCTGCAGGAATGTGCGGATCAATAGTATTTCTTCTATCTATTGCTCCACACGCGTTTTATATAAACGGTAGTTAATACAGAGATTGAATCAGTCTTTGACCATTTATTCCTAGAGATAAAAGCCCCAATAGAGCACAGAAAATGCCATAACTAACTGTAAACACTGTCATATGGTCCATGTTAAAATTAGAGTTGAACATTCTTTTAAAACTCATATTAGACTTTTAAAAAAGATTTTTTTTTAAATATTCGGATAAAAATTGATTTAATCTTCGAGAAAACGGCAGTAGAAATATTATTTAGATTCATTTGGTCCCAAAATTATCAATAAAAAGGTCATATAAATTGCTCTTACCTATTCTGTTACTCTGTGACACAGCGTCTTCTATACTGCTGCACAGGAGGAGAAACAAGAAAAGAAATATTCCCTCCATTTTCCCCAAATGATGTAATTCTGTGTGTAAGGGAATGCAACCGGATCACAACCCTTCTACACATCCGGTCTTCTTGATTACAGTATCCACAAAATCGGTCGATGACATCCAAACACGTGGTCTAACTTTCATGTACATCGACGATTAAAAAAACGAATCTTTTTCTGTATTATTAAAAATTCAAATGTGATGTACAAGATGTGATAACCCTTGTAATCTATCGTTTCTGCTGGCACAGAACAAATTCTGGACATTTGATCGTAGAATCAGTTAATAAACTGTGTAAACGTGAATCACTATTTTTAATCATTTTTTCAATGCACAAATGTATTCTGGTTAACGTTCTATAGCTTTCCTATCGATATACATATATAGTTGTGAAAGCAAATAATTATTGCATTGAAACATCAGTTGAAATGGTTAGCATTTAGTTTTGATATTCAATTATTTTCTATTACCCAAAACACTCATAAATAGTTAATGCATTTCAACCTTTTACGGAGAGTATTGGAGTTACCATAACCGTTAACGTTTTAAAGGATACTTAAAGCTCACTTATCCATGTGTGGATTTATAAAACCCACCATGAATTATCTTATTGCTTACTTTGCCTACCAAATGAACAATTTCTTTTCCAGAATAAATTAAACGTATGGGAAACTCAGCAATAAGGTAATCTAGATTTTGACCATTCCAATATTATATTCCGAAACATTTATAAAAATTGTTGTAAATTTATTTTCATTCATTAGTTTCAAAACTGAAATGTGTGATTTTATTAAAAGACAGAAGTTGTTTTTAATGAATACATTTACAATAATGTTTTCAGATTTTGTCTTCTATGACCCGCTTTTACATTTTTACGAATCAGGATTTATTTATACCTCTTCATGAGAATAAACACCTCTTGGTATTCCTTAACATTTAGATGAAATATGGAGATAACGTACCGTAATTAGGCTAAAGAATCAATTGAAACAAAACAAATTATACAAACATGAACCAATGAAAACATTGATATCAGAAGGATCAGAGAGATCGGGTGCCAATGAGAAGTTAACATCCCCTCCGGGCTGTCAGGTCACGCCCGCCGTGTTTTCCTTGTATGATGTAGAAAATCCTTAGACGAATCAGTGTGTATATAACGTAAACAATAAATATGAAAATCATATTCAGTCAGCATCCGATTTATTGATAGATATTTCGAAGTTATTTTGTTTGTTGCACCTGTTTCATATTTTGGTTGTTCAGTGACAATAAAGTTTTATCTACTCTACTCGAGGATGCTTCCCCATATACATGTTTATGACGGACCTCTTTTTTTTTAGGAAAAGAGTAAAGGGATTTCCTTATATTCCTCTAGAAAACTTAATATCTCCTTAGGGGTTATTATTTTATCATTTATTTATTTGTTAGGAGCCTTAAGCGCATGGCCTTCATTTTTTCTGGACCCGTGGATATTTCAAAGAATCTCCAACGCAATGATTTAATAAACTTTTTAGTTTAATCGTCAACTTCCCTTATTTATGCAGCAATATCTTTTCATTTCCTGCATACGGGGTTTTTATCTCTCAGTTGATTCGATACAAAAGTATGTGCTCTATATATGGTCAATTTCTAAAACGATGTAAGTTATTGACAATCAAGTTGATGAAACTAGAACACCAGTAGTCTCGTTTAAAGTCATCGTTTCCTAAGTTCTATAGTCGATACAATGACCTTGTCAGCAAATATTATACAATTTATGATCTTGAATACTGTTCGTAATCTCCATACATTTCATATTCTTGTCCTTATTTATCTATATTTGATTGAGACTACTGAGCTTATTTGAAGGAATTTGAATCCTCTTTACATAAGGATATATTGTGTCAAGATTTGGTTGAATTTGACCCAGTGGTTCTAGAGAAAAAGATTACATTCTTAATAATTTAAAGTAAAATTTTGATCAAAAGAGCTCATTTGGGCTAAAAAGTACTGAATAACAGTCATCCCCGTGAAGTATTTTTTAATTGAAGTTGTTCAAAAATTTAACTTTGATGAAAAATGTTTATTTCAGAGGTGAAATATGAAATAATTTTTTTGTTCTTTAGTTCTGGACAGTCATGACATAAGACCTGTTTCTGTTACCAAGAGTTTCTTTTTTGTTTCCCTCTTTTGAATTTCCAAAACGATATTTCTTTTTGGCATAGTTCGAATTTCAGCGGTGAATAATATTTATTTGCTTATTCATTGATCCCATCAGAATTCATTTGAAATTGTATCAAAACAAGAATATGCAGTAATAATACCGAAGATTTAATATTCCTTGAAGCTATGGCAACAATAGCAGATAGTATGTGTCAAATAGTAAACATACACACCAAAAATTATATCAAATTAAAATCATGTCTTTAATTTTTAAATTTTCATCCAATTTTAATATTGAATGAAAGTACATGTATATATTTACATGTATGATGTCTTATGATGAAGCCTCAATCGCCTGGCTATGTGACCCATGTGTTTATTTTTTGTAAATAACGACCTTTCTGTCACTACCTATTGCACTCATGTAATTTTGTAGTGTTCCCTTATTCTATATTCAAGAATGAATATTTTCCTTTTTGTGTAAAGTTATTTAATTATAATTTTTCAGTTTATTTCGTTTTTTATTCCACCAATAATAGACAGAACAAGGCATTAAATAATTTTGTATAAAATAACATCTTAAAAATAAATTCCACTTCAATTTAAGCAATTTATTTTTTCATCGTCAAAAGTAAAGCACACATATTATTTTAACTATATATATTTGCCTTATCAATATTTTCATAACATTTATAAAACACTTCCTGAAGTATAAGTAAATTCTTTTTTTATCAAAGAAAGTTATATGCATGTACAAGTAAATTCCATTGCAATCTAACAAAGTTACATGTATGTGCATATTGCATTCTAAATCAATAATAACAGAAAAAATATCTATTCCTTCCTATCATACATATGAACAATATATATACAAAGTTAATTGTATGTGCATATTGCATTCTAAATAGATAATAACAGAAAAATATCTATTCCTTCGTATTGTACATATGAGTATAAAAATATTCGATTTTTCTGCAGAAATCACACTTGGGTGTGGGTTTGGAGATCATTGTATGGATCAAAGCCCGGATGTTGCGAAGGCCCAGGATAGGTGTACTAAAAAGATTTTTCATAACCAATAACATAAAATTTGTGTTTGTTACCAACAATTTTATTTTCCATGTCCATACAGAAGAAATAAGATAAAATGTACACGTAGGTACAATTATTTTTAATGCACAGAATATATTTTGAATATGAATATGAATGAACAGTCTTCTTCTTCTAAAAAAAGTAAAACGTTTAATCTGTAAAACAAAATCATGGAATTTTTTTTCACTTATTTCCCCTTTTTGAAATTATAGGATATCAGTTTGTTTCTTCTGATTTTATTTATTTTTCTGTAAGGATTTCTTGTTGGTATTTAATAGCAAGAGAATTTTAAATAAAATATTTGTAACTTCGAAATTTTATACTGATTTAAATGAAGAAAATAAAGATAATCCTTGAAACATTTTGAATAGATATGAATCTATACTTACTGAAGGGGCGTTTTTCTTGAGAGGAGTAGTTTGACCAGAACTGCTGTCAATCGAACCACGGAAAGAGAGACGTGCTTTGCACATGAGCATGGAACCAAACGAAGTCTGTGAAAGAAATGTACTCTACAAAGTTACAATCTTATTTTCTTTTCCTCAACAAATAAATTTGTCATTTTAATAAATTAATCATTTTCTATGATGACTTATTTTATAATACCTTAGTGTTAGAAATAAAAGTTTTTTTTTTACTTTATGATAGTATTGATTGAATGAATTGTATTATAAAAGTACATGTACCTTAGATTTTCTGGAATCGAGGATAGTCTTGTATAAAAACTCAATGCCAGCCACGACAACAGACAAAATGAGGCCACATGACAAAATGTAGAAAATTCCAGCAACATTTTTTAGGGTTAAGGATGCCTGGGACCCATCCTGAAAGAAACGGTATATAGAATGAGGTCAACATGCAAATGAATGAAAAGCATCAAATAGATTAAAAAAAAAAACAGCACAAAAGAATGTTTTAAGATTTTCACTTTCACAACTTCAGAATTTTTTCATTTTACTCAAAAACCAGGCTTACATTCGGTCCTTCTTCGGGGCACTGTGACATGTCATCAAACCAATGCTTTTTGATCTGAGCCAGTTCACCAGATTCTCGTAAAGCCAGTACTGCCAGAGTCAACGTGTCCCTAAAGGTAATGAAAATTATTCATGAAATGGTAATTTTCAAAGCTACGTGGTTCAAGTATCTATTAATTGTATCTATTAATTGAGACACATTTTAATAAATCAATGAAATTGGTGAACGGAATCCTAAACGTAATGAAGTTTCTTCAACTATTTTAATCTAAAGCTTAAAGATAATGTCTATGAAATTTACATATAACCCACTTATGGAGAACTCGAAAATGCAAGTCGCCCGCGTGGCGCAGTGGTTAGAGCGTCTGCTCTCGAGTCGCGAAGTAAGGAGTTGATTCTTATGCCGCGGGTTCGAATCCCACTGTGGGACGTGGAGACCGGTCCTTCGGATGAGACCATATAAACCGAGGTCGCAGTAGGTGCTGGCACAAAAAAGATCCCTCCCTGCTCAATGGCCCTGAGTGCCGAGTATAGGACAAAATTTGCAGCTCTCCACCGGTAAGTGGTAGCGTCTCCATATGAGTGAAAAATTCTCGAGATGGACGTTAAACAATATACAATCAATCAATCGAAAATGCAAACACCTTACAGTCAGACAACATATAAAAGTTATATGATGTTTGTTCCAGGAGATCAAAATAGTGTTTCCCATATCATGGGGTTTTTCCATATAAAAGCAATCTGGACAATTCGTTATGCAATTTAAGCAGATGAAATTGAAAATATTTCTTGGTTTAATCATTATCAAAAATTAAATTTGGGATTTAGTTTTATCTAAGAAATATGGCTTAAGACCTTAAAATGGAACTAGGAGGCGTAGCAATCCCGTAACCCTTTGAATCGAGGTTAGAGCCGATTTTCATAGTGTCACAAGGCAGCCGCAAATTTGTATACTCGTTGGTAGTTGATTCTAGCAGGAATGCATACAGTCCATTCGAATCTCTTACTTTCTGTATACCAAGTGCTGTACTTTTCACGAAAACATCTGGTACAGAGTTCATATAGGCAAACATTCTCTCATACAATGCAAATTTTGATTTCTGTAAGAAAAAAACAGTAGATGTAACTAAGTAAATATCTTTAACCGTTTTTTTTATACCACTGTCCATTCATTCAATTTTTATCCATAGAAACATTCTAAAAGTTTTACAACAGAAGTATCTGCTTTGTTTCTTTCTAAATATGGTAGTAAGTGAAGGAAAAGATATTTTTATAATTAAAAAACAAAAACAACGCAATTTAATCTTACATTAAAGAAGCTGTATGTTGCACCTCCGTCAAGACAGCCATATTGGATTTTCGTTTGCTTGGCCAAATCTTCCACAGAATTTATTGGTGTATTCATTCTGTCTACAGTGAGGAAGGCTGCGAGGTTTGCAGTGTAAGAAGAAATGATGATCAACGTAAAGAACCACCATACACTCCCAACAATTCTCCCAGAAACTGCTCTGAAATAAGCAGATCAAGTATAATTGCACATCCACAATGGCTATTGTTTTTTCAAGATGAATGTCTTCAATGTTCTGTGGATTTACAATAAAAAGAATCAAAGCTGTGGTACTTACGAAGGGGAAATATCACATCCTTGCTGCATAAATGCACCAAGTGCATACCACAAACTATTTGAAATAGTAAAGTCATTTGTGATGTTGGTTTCATCTACCTTCCATTCCGCTGGGCTGAATCGACTGACAAGGAATAACACCACACTTACCCCAACGTAGGCGAATAAAATACACATCCAGATCTCGGACGAAAGGGGTTCCATGAACGAGAAAATATGAGAACCCTTATCAGGAGGCTTTTTTATCATTATGCTAATTCCAAGACTTAAAAATGGTTTTGTAAAGTCAACCACTTTTTCTCTGTCTGATGTGATTGTTACTGGGGCAACTGCCACATCAGCCTCCTGAAAAATATTAAAAAAGATCCTAAAATCACAATTACCTATATCTGATAAAAAATTGAGGTTTTGAAGAATGTTTTGAAATTACTTGATTTAAGAGTTCTCCAATGACACCATCCCAGGACTTATCAGCCAATTCTTTTCCATATTGTCCGTCTTTCACGAGACAGATGTCGTATGTCATGTTGATTTTTTCAGCCACCTTTTCGGCGAGGTCAATACAGAATCCCTGAAAGAAGTGCTTTCCACAAACACGTGACCCATTCTCCCGAAGTCTCTGTACCTCGTCTAGATATTCAGGTTTTACTATCACGTAAGGACCCTCCTTTCAAAAAAGTATACGAAAATATAGTCAAATAAGTTTTCTTTACAATCTGTAATTTTATGACAGGATTAGTCTTCCTCTCCGAAAAAGTGGAATAAATCACAAAAAGTAGATAGAACAAACATTTCGGTTTTCTGAAATAAATTAAATATCTTATCTTTAAGACAATGATTACATGTACCTCTATCGTGGTAATACTAATTTTTAGGTTGCGTAAGATATCAGGTTTTCGATTTGGTAGTCTGGTATGTTCAGATGTGTGAATTCGTAAATGACGTCCCTTAACTGGGTATGGGCTCCATTCCCCATCCTAAATAAATACATAACGGAAATATGAGTTTATGGATGCTTATCTAGATCTATGAACATCTTCTTCTTAATGTTTGTATTTTAAATGATTTGCATGTGCCTTTCTTATTTTTTTTTACTTTTGAAAGGTCGCTTCCTTGTGTTGCTTCCATCAGTTGGAGTTCAAATCTGTCTCTTTCTCCGAATTCATTAAAATTTAAAGTTCCACTTAGGCCGTTGATTGATACCTGGAATGTTTATTTTTCAGTGAAAACGAGTAGAGGGTCATCATCCACATACACATGTAATTCCTCTCAAAAATGCATTTATTAATTTAATGTACGAAAGAGAAGATTAGTAAGAAATGAATATTAAACAGCTTAAAATTTTTAAAATGTGTGTTGATAAAAATAATTCTTTTCTTTACAAAGAATATTTTCCAATTAAGACCTTTTGAAGAATTGCAGTTATGTGCATTGTAGGTAAACAATGTTATATTTCTTTTGTTGACTTTGTTTCATGCGGATGAGAACGTTTCGTATTATAACTGTTTCAACCTTTCTGAGTTCCTTTGTAAATACACCCCTATTTCTCGTTAGAGTAACCGTCTTATTATTGTGACGACATGAGAGTTTCTGGTCCTTTTTGTGCTTAGGGCGAAATCTGACATATGATTCTTTATATGTAGCATTGAAAAAAGCGATGGCATCTCTCAGTAAGGCATGTGTTGGCTGAAATTATATTCATTTCTTTACACCGTTCATAGTCCTCAATACAAAAACAAACATAATATATTCGTAAGTATTGGGTTTGCTTTTACTCTCAGGAAATTTAAGAGAATTATATAAATAGAACTGGAATGAAATATAAAATTCGTCAAAGACGATATGGTATATTCGCTTAAAATAAATACTGCAGAAGGAAATGGAAAACAAATTCACAAGTTATACGTTAACTCTATACTTTTATATTAGTAGTGTTAAATGTTTTCATCCATTCCTTTTCCATCAACACATTCTTTGGCCATATATGCAAACCCGTAAAATTCGCTCCATTTGAAAGAACAGATTCATTCAGTTGAGAAATCCCCTGTAAATATAGACCAAATGATTAAGTCAAAGCTCATTTTCTTATCTACACGAAACTTAAAATTAAACAGCTAAAATAAAATATATTTTAAATGGGTTGTTTATTTTCTTACCAATCTTGTCAGAAGAAAATGAAAACGATTCATCTTTATTAGGGCAGTCTTTTCCTAAAAAAGGGAAAACATGCTTCTTGCACATAAATCTTAAAGACTTGCAACATGTCACTGCTTTAATTTATTAATGTTTTATTCTAATTTCTAACATCCAGGTTTTTCGAAACGGTTTACCAGCCAATACTACAAAAGACTAACACATTTGCAAACAAACTCACAAGTAACTTTATTGTTGTTTCTATTTCCGTTATTGGTAGGTCAAGTAAAAGCCTCAAGTCTGATTCATCATGCTGGTAGAACGGAACGATCTTCTTTTTACATTCCTCAGCATCAGAAATTCTCAGGAATATGATATCCAGTTTTGGCTCTTTCTGGGCATTTATTATGTTAAGTATTTGTTGAAGCCTCAGTAAACCTAAATAAAACAGAAAGCAGTTAGTTCAAGGCATAAGTTGATAGATAAATCAAGGTCATTTCTTTCAGTGTTTTTTTTTTCTTTAAATTTTTAGAGATTTATACAAATTGGAAAACACTCGTGTATTAGCTGAATACTGTAAACCAATTTTTATTCGCGTGCGAGAAATTTTCACGAAGTTTGCGAGCTAGAGCCACGTCATCTCGAATATTTCTCGCCGCGAACCGGTTCTTAAAGTCTATGTGTCTTTAAAAAAAGAGAACCTAAAAAGACTTGATCGCGAAAATGAATCGTCGCGAACTAGTTTAACCCTGGTAAAACGCGAAATAAAGTCGTCGCTAATAAAAGTTGGTTTACAGTATATATTGTATGAACAAAATAAAACTGTATTTTTATATGGGGTCTCTAACCTTCATCTGTATCATATATATAAAACACTCTCTGCCATTGTTTCTGAATGACGATGTCGAGAAGTCCTTGAATAAACACGGGAGTTAAATAGAATTGGTAAGAAAATCTTGTGACGTCTTCGGGAATTGGCGCGCCAGTGATAAGAAAGAATGGCACTTCGAAGGTGTCGCTGTACGACTGAATTGTGGCTAGGGCACACTTCCCACAAACACCTATTATTCCAATGACGTCTTCTTCTAGTTGAGAGCAGACTAAAAGAAATGATTAATTTTCAGTTAATTTTGACATATCCCAAATAGACTGTGAATAAACATTTTGTTGTCTGTACGAAAACTAAAACACAAATTTTAACACTAAATAATCATATGAATACAAAATTTTGCTTTCTTTGCGGCATCTTTCGGGCGAAATTTGTATTTATTCAAATTGTGACTAATGGGGTCTACGAGATGGGTCGTTTTGCAGAAAAATCTCATTTTAAATCTCAGTGAAACATTTGCAGGCCCGCCAGTTAAACTCGGGGATCGCACTCTCTTAATTACGGCATTTAAGTCCCATGGGAACCTCTCTATAACGTTACCAAGCTTCACTCATTTTCCGGCGCATTCTCAGTTAAAATAAATCAATTTTCACATTCAGATCTTCTTCAATTTTAGTTGCCATAGAAACGAATTCCTTGATTCCCTGAAGGAATACTTTATTTGGTTAGAGATGATAATGGTCGTTGGAAGTGTACTATGCCAATTTTTTTATTCGTAAACTTTGGTCGTTTTATTTGAATAATGGTGTATTTCATATGAATGAATAAGCATGATGAGTGTAATACGAGAAATAAAAGTCTAATACTGTTTCAAAGGGGGTTGTTGATATGATTCATCAGAAATTTTTAGATTACTTTTATTTTGTTTTTATATCTTTGTCAATAAGATACATCCACAATCTTTCAACAGTGGGAGGAATGAAAATATCTACCCACAAATGTATTTTTATCTTTTATAATATATTGCATATATAGCATGTTACACGTATTATTGAGGGTTTAAAACGTATTATTTTCAGAAACAAACATGATATACGCAAATACAATTGTCGCTGTTAATTCGTGAAAAAATACAGTAAATCAGTAATAATAGTTTTAATATGATTACTTTTTTCATTCTAGAAAGAAGACATTTTTATAACCCCTATTTAAGACCTACAATGGTTATATAAGTTTAAGTGGGAAGACAGAATAAAGTTTGAATGAAATCAATTAAAACTGTTTCTATTCTAATGATGAATCATATTTGCAAAACTCTTAATTGTTTAGCCTATAATCAAAAGGGGTGAATCCCTTTCTGAAATCTAAACGTAACTTGAAAATGTAAGGTACTTTCAAAACTTTATCTTTTTTCACTCATCGAGACAAAGAATCCAGAACAATATATCAAAGACATTAGCATGAAATATCTATGTGAAGCTTTTTAAGATATTTTTTTAAATATATATATGTATGAGCTTTCATATAATCAGAATTTATAAATTTTGGTATGACTAAGTGAAAAGTTGTATTAAAGTAGCATTTCTGTTGTGTGTTTGATCCGAATTTTACCTAATTGACCTAACTGAATTTTTGTTATTTACAAGTAGGGAGAGGGCGTTATAAGTTTTGAGAACTTGTGCCTAATCCCTTTGTAATTAGAAATTACAATAAAATATGTACAAACCATCTGAATTTTATTTCAACATACTACTTAAAATTCAAGATACGAAGTAAATGTCCAAAGTTAAAAGATTTTAGGTTCAAATTCAGGATTGTAAAAATAATAATAATATCTAATGTTCTAGGTTAATAATGTAAATGTATTTTAGATTTTCAGGATAGAGGCTACTTCCAAGACAAAAACCTACATTGGCTACATTGGACCATAGAAGTCATGTATAAATATTATGGAAGAAAACTTGCTTTCGTTGCTGACGGCGAAACTGTCCGATAGGTCCGTTGTCCTGTTGATGAATGTAAAACTTCTCGGTGAATGATATTTATTGAAGACTGGAATCGCATCTACTGAGTCATGGTCGAATATTATACCTGGAGGAAATTAATTCACATGATAAGAAGTACATGGTTAAAATGTTTAAACAATATATTGAAGTAAAAAATAAGTGCATTAAAAAAAATTAAATGATTCTGAAAGAGTTTAAAGGTATTGAATGCAGTTTGATGCTCTTTGCATACCGTATTCAATATAATTAGTAGTGACTAATGCAAATAGGCAGATTTTTCAGTCAAAGAAATTATACCAAAACTTTCATGTAATGAGATACATTTATCTTTTATTCAAATTAGAAATCAGAATGAAAATAAGGTATTAATCAATTCTGTGTAATATAAGCATGTATGAAAATTACATATTTCTGGGGATTCCTTAAATTTGCGAAAAATTAAATAGTTTGAATGCTTTTGTCATTTTAAAAACTGCAACAGAAAAGATTAAGCAAATAATATAGTTTCATCGTCAAGACCAAATGTGAAAAGTATGTAATATTTACTCAATATATGTAAGTCTTGCAAGAAAGAGGTTTCTTTTTGCAGTGCAGCATTTAAACAAGAAAATCTCGAGTGTTTCTGGTCGCAGTGAGGTACAATTACAATAGAACCTCAGCATAACCGATCAATAGAATTCTGCACCCAAATTGGAGCTATGAGGTTTCTCTTGTGAACTAAGCAATTACACTTCCTATCTTGTAGAACTTAGGAGGATCAATAAAGTGAAACGTTCGGCTCAGAGAGGCGCTAACTCCATTACGAATTATTTGGCGAACATTGCTGAGTATTTGCTTTACGTGTGTCAATAGTGATAGGTTCTCCTTAATTTATTAGCTAATGAGAGACCATTACATTTTATATTGGCCAAAAAACTTGTTCGTTGCTTTTTGTAGATATAATTCCTTTATTTGCAGATTTACACTTACCAAATTTGACACCGCTTACTCCAGATAACCATAACAACTGCAAAAGTACTATTGATGAAGACATCCACATTCTCATGTTGAATATTCAGCGTTCACACATCACAGTATTTCTAACAGAGATTTGGCCATTCTTCTGTTTTTCACACTTCAAGTGCCCATTTACTTTAACGACTGCAATGCAATTTAAATGCATGGGGGATTTATTCTCAAGAGCAAAATAGTAATGATGCTAAATACAATGATAAACACTCTAATAAGGTCCTGATACAGATAAATGTGTAATTAAGGCTCGCAACGAAACGTTTCCACGAACACAGGCGTAAAATCAATTAGGTCCATCGCTGAACAATATGAAGAACCGCTGTTTGAGAATATGGAAGCGGACATGATTATTTGCTGATTTCGGTATCAGAAACATAAAGTAGACTATCATTGGTTAATGGTCCCAACTTGTGTCTATACTTTCAACGGATTGGTGGAAATTAACTACGACACATTATTCGGCAAATGTGTATGATTGCCAAGGAATGGATTTCAATTGATTTTTTAAAGTGTAAACTTAACAATTTATCAAAAATGCGATGTACATGGACAAAATGATAATACTAGAACTGCAATTTTGTACATCTTTAAAACTGTGATAGTTTTACTTGCTACCTTTTTTGATGTGATGTGACATATCAGTTATGAAGCTAGCATTAGCCTTTTCTGGGTATCTTTTTACACTTCTCACTCATCTTATGGAATCAAGTGGACAAACAAACCTAGTTAAAATAGGTAAGTATATATATTTATTCATTTTTTTACTTTGATGCTCATTTCTAGCAGGGTTTTTAATCAAAGACAAGTTTTATTTTTTACAAAATGAATGAGTAAGATCCTTTTGTAATTACTCTAAATTTTCATTGATGATTCAGCCTCAATTTGAAATGTAGATATCTTTATATTTAGTTCCTATGATATGAAGACTTTCGTTCTGAGATGGCAATATTAATAATTCCTCTATTACAGTACAAGTAGACTTTCTGGACGATGTCATATTGAGAAAAAATAATACTCACCAACAAGCCAACTCATACACACAGTCAGTTTTATATCGATTTCCACTCCACTTCAAATAAATTTATTTACATTTAAGCCCAACAAAATAACCAGTATATTTGGTAGCGAGGATTCGATTTGGATTCTCCAGGGCCGATAGTTATAGCTATGCTTGAAATAACTCAGAACTTGTTTTGTGCTTTTTCAAAGCATGGGAGAGCTATTTATAAAATCTAGATTGGGTGACATAACTTAGCACTTTTTGCAAATGTAGCTTGTATCATGAGAAAATATTAAAGCCATTAGGCACTAATACTATGCATATAATAAGTTTAGGCACTATTACTATGCATATACTAAGTTTAGGCACAAATCCTATGCATATAATAAGTTTGGATAGCAATTTGTTTTATGGCAATTAAAAAAAAATGTTTTCAATTATCTTACAAAAAAATCAAAGCTGGCTTCGTGAACTATATTTTGTGTATTTATAATGGTAAAATCACAAGCCATAAACATGCAAATTAAGAAATATTATTATTGAAAAAATCTCATAATTTGAAATGGAATTATACAGTATTCGAGCTCAAAAGTCCATTAAACAACACAAGTTTGAGCATAGCAATGATTACTATGACCTCTATTACATGTTCTTTTTGCAAAACGCACAGTTCAACACTTTGAGTACTCTTTACAGACAATACAAAAATATTCTTTCAGGGTTCATAATTCATCAGGACTATGAGGACTCTACAAAGTTATGGAGCGCAATTCAATACAAGATGAGGAAAATGGGAGATTCGACAGACAGGTCCTGGGTTCAAATACAAGCATTAGAAGGGACCGATAACAGTTTTGACACTGAGGACATCGTTAAGCTTCATCAAGAGGGTGCGTATTGAATGCAGGAATAACTGAATTATAGTTAAGATAAACTTCTCATTTAGTTTACATTATTAGTTCAAGTAGAGAAAAAACTCACCCACTGATTTTTCTTTTATCGTTTTTTTTAATACAATAAAAAGTTGGAATTTTTTACTTCGTGAACAATTAATTGAGATAACGGACAATAATCAAAGTAGAACGTCCGTTGATACAATGCAAATTGGGAGCAGAGAAAACGCGGACTACCTGATATATCAGAGGTGAGATCAGGTGCCATGGAAGAATTAGCATCCCCTGTCGACCGGTCACACCAACCTTTTGTTGTGATGAAATTTATAAATGACCTTGTAGCAATACTGAAACGAAGGCAAAGCCAAGTCATTAAAAACTATAGAGTGATCCAACAATATATGTTTATCCTTACTATCTATGAATAATCAGGTTTTTTTCTTCTTAAGGTATCACACCGGTAATTGTTTTCACTATATAATTCTATATAGCATAAAAAATCGTTAAAAATCAGGTATTTGTTTACATGAAAAAATATTTAGCAGGAGGTGTTAAACATTACCTGTCACATTAGTTGACACCAAAAAACAGGGTACCCACACGGCATTTTCGGACTTTTTCCATCTGCAAACAGGGCTACCCTCAAATCCACGTGTTTTCACTTTGTTTATAAACACCTCGAGTGCATCACAGGAAGTAGCCTCCTATGCCCTGAAAAAAATAGTTCCTGTCAAAAACCTTTATTTATTCACAAAGTACATAAAATTTACTAGGCACAGGTACCAAAGTTGTAAAAATGGCTTGGAAGAAAATAGAAAAACGCCTCAAAAGAAAAGAAAAATAATTTTATATGTATGGACCTACATTTGACTAAGTTCATTTTGATTGGTCAATTACCGGTGTGATACCTTGAAGTGAAGTTCCCGTTTTTATATTTAAAAATAATTTAATTTCATTTGTATCAAGCAATTTCATTGGCTGAATCATTCAGAGGAACATATAACATTTTGTATAACATAACTTGCCTACGTCACAATGAGTTACGTCAAAAACGTATTACTCCGCTTGACGTTGCTTTTAAAATATAGCTCAATTTGAAGCCTTTTTCCGGAGGAAATATTGTCTCATTGTCTACACTCAAATTAAATTATAAGGAATGAAGCTAATTTCAACTTATGTTTTCCGATATAACAAAACTTGGGGCAGTTTACGCTTTCTTATAAACCGCTTCGCGGTTTATAAAGCGTAAACTGCCCCAAGTTATGTTATATCGGATAACATAAGTTGAAATAAGCTTCATTCCTTAAAAAAAACAACCTTCATTTGGCTTTTGCTTGTTCACTTGTCTCCTCATCAAAATCTAGCAAACTGTACTTCAAATGTATTTAATGTCTGTAATTTATTTAATCCTGGTAATGCAAAACTTCAATCTTTACTTCTAATTGTTTAAATACTCGTAAGGCAGACCCTACTTTTCAGTTTGTAAAAAGGTTGCTGAAGGAGCACAAGCGCTGGTGTTTGTTGGAACAGCCAAGTCAACGGCGGAAATGAACTCAATAGCAGAAAGAATCTCTGTCCCAGTCCTTATGCCTTTGTCTACAAAAAATTCCAAAACAACAAGCGAATTTGTTGTTTCCTTAAAACCGTCCCTGAACAAGCCAATCATAGAAGTCATCAAGAAGAATGGCTGGAATCGAGTCTTTTATCTTTTCGACTCTGAGGAAGGTTTGAAATAGTTTGAATTATCTCAGGTTAATGATTTGGGGGGGGGGTCTTAGAGGTCTAGTGGAAGTCACTGAATAAAAAAAATCATAGTTTAAAAAATTATTTAGATAATCATTATTTTTCTTCAAAAGGTCTTCTACGTTTACAATCATTTCTCGAAGAAATCGCTGATATGGAGTTTGGCAATGACGTCATCATTGAGTCCCGGCGAATAACTAACATATCTGATATTTACGAGTTATTGCGTACGGTGGACAGACAGTACCTGAATTGTTCTAGTCTTTACCCGTGCCCCTGCCCTAGACCAATCATCCTCGACCTATCTACCCAGGCCGCTTTCAACGAAACTCGTAAGCAGGTATCTAACATTATCAGTGAATTACTGTTTTTTACATTACTTTTTATCGACATTGAAATACATTGTTGTGCACTACGAAATGCTGCATGTACGGTCTCTGCTATTAATTTTGACAAGAAGGAAAATAGTTGTTATTTGAACAATCTGATTAGAAAATCTCGCATTTACGTTGATATTGGTATCGTATCGTAGTTAAATTAACATAACGATGTTATTTAACAACCCTATGAAAATTAAATATAAATATATAAAGCCTATAAAATATCTTTTAAAAGTCTTTGGTCATCAGAAATTCGTGTTATAATAATCAAAAAGGTAGCAAAAATCCCTTTAAGTAGCTTAACCATATCCTTCTGCACGGCTTTTCTTTCCAATCTAATTTTCTTGCACTTCAAACTTAGCATCTTTATTTTCCTTTCACTTCACGTGTACTCGTATTTACAGTTTGTGTTCTTTTGTTGACGAGGACAATATATGTTGTAAAACGTGTTCAATCGATAAATTATCAATTAGTATATTGAAATTATATGAAGATAAAGAAGTTAAGGAACAGTTTTCAAGCTTACGATTCCATAAAACAATACAAAATATGAGCAAAGCAAACACGGACCTTCAAAACTAAGAAGTGGGATAAGGTACCATGGAGGAGTGAGTATTATCTGTCGACAAGTCCCACCCGCCGTGTGCTCCTTGCCATGATCGGGAATGAATGTGTTTTAACCAACCAAAAATTTACAAGAGATTCAACGTATACACCTTTTAAAAAAATAGAAAAAAAAATAAGATTTGAATGAATATCCACTTTATATACAATTAATGGTAAGTTAATTTATAATTTACAAACATTTTACTTTTTCTGTTTACCAGAGATTTGAATCTGATTATATAATAATGATATCAAGAAGACTGTCAAATTTGTTTTTTTTATTTCACCGAATTTATGTACATGTAACATAAAGCAGACGTAGTCGTAGTCGGGAGAGACTGGTTAATCAAGATAAGATCTCCCTACAAAGCAATTGCATTACATTTACTAGAATAATGAACTTAAATCAAAGATCTTTTCTAACATTTTAGTACGAAAAGGTTGTTGACAATAATAGATGTTATTGGAGAATATCCAGTATATTTCTCATAATACGTCGAGGTACTCCGGTTTCTCTTCACGGAATTATATCATAAAACAGAAACCATAGCAGCATGCTCACAGACCTCAATTTTCTTTTAAACATTATTTTATTTATTTATCTTAAACATGATTTTGCTTTAAATTAACTTAATTTATCAAATGAGTTTAATCTACAGAGTACTAAAGGTATAGTACCATTATTGCTAGTAATTTACAAGGTGTAAAATAATGTAGTATATTTGCATTCCATTTTGAAATTCTGCAGTACTTTTATATGATGCACAAATGTTGAAATACTTTTGAAGAAAAATATCTCACTTGATTAATTAAAACTACATGTCGTGAAGTTATGAGCAGTGAGCAAGGCATATTTTCACTTTATTTGAATCGTTTAACATAGGAAAAATCTAGTATATGTAAACACAAGTTTGGTCTATGTTGACACGTTTGAAGGCATCTTCCAACAAAAAAGCAAAAAAGAGAGTAAATCCCATTAAAAACTGGTTAAACATTTAATAAAAAAATATTGTCACTAATTGAGAAAAGATAAAATTCACTCTCAAGTGTAGTTACTTGTTCATCCCATTGTTAAATACAAATTCCCACAATAAAAAATACAAACTAAACATCACGAAAGGAAATATTTGAAATGTTGACAGATTTCGTAAAGTTTTTGTATATATCTTTAACATGGATGATTACAGATTATTGATGTAGGAATGAATAGAGAGCTGTACCATTATATTCTCGCAAACTTAGTAAGTATACATTTATCTTCATTTCGAAAGTACAATATTGAGTACAATTCAAAGTTTTCCAAATCTTTTCTAAAATAATACAAAAGATATTCAACTTTTTATTTTCGGTGATTTTTTCATTTATTTATATAATTATAGGGTTCAGATGAGTTGGATCTCTCCTCCTTTAAGTTTGGTGGGATGAATGTTACTGGATTTTCTATCAAGGATCCAACTTTCGAAAAAAATATACAGCCAGGCGACTGTTATTCATTTAGTGGCCTTTGTCCAATTAATGTGAGTAAACTATAGCCAGAGCGACTGTTATTCATTTAGTGGTGTTTGTCTTCTTAAAGTTAGCATACAGAGCAGCTGTCATTTATGTCAATTTATTAGCCCTTTTAATGTCAGTATATTACTGATTTCTTTTATTGAATATTCCTGATGTTTACATAAGAGTAAATCATTACACTCAAAAAGAGTTACCACGGAGAAAGTTTAAAATGAAAATCCTTAAGAATTAAAAGACAGTGTCTTATAACATTACCTGTGTACATTTGAAATATCGATCAATTATTTTTCATCAATATCAACTTATTATTTTTTCACCAACAGCATAAACATACTTTGATTATGGACACACTGGAGTTTCTAAGTCATGCTGTAAATAGTCAGGGATTTACACAAAATAATCACCAGTCTTTGCCACCCAGCAATAGTTGTGATGTTTCAGGTTTACAGAAAACATATGGAAGGATTTTCCTACGTATAATCAAAGGCGTAAGTTAGAATTTTCCCCATAAAATTATAAGAAAATATATATTAAGGTCTAAATCATAGCATCATTCCATGGCATTAAGCACGTAAATAATTCTTTAGGTGTATTCAGGCATTCTATGATATAAGAAAATACCTTTTAATTGCAGAGTCTTTATTCATTTCTTCGTCTACAAGTTGACAACCTGTTTCAATGAAATAGGAGTGAATTATGTCCATTTTAAACAGAGTTCTTATAAAAATCATTTTTGATTAATATCAGTCTATTGGTCATAAATTAAACGCAATTGCTCGATTTTGGTGACAAAATAATCAAACGGGGATTCAAATGTATAACAATAAGGAATTCTCTTTTTTCTAGACAAAAGTGAAAAGTCCTACCAGCACTGGAACAGGAACATTAGCGCTGGATGGACACGGAAAGAGAAAGGAATACATGCTGGAAGTCAAATTCTTTACTTTCAATTCTTCAAAATTCGAGAAGGTATTTTTATCACCTTAGAAAACACAAGAAGGGAGATTACAAGTACTAAAAATTTTAATCAAAAAGACAAACCAATTATACAGAGCTTTAGATAATGAAGTATAAAGTTAAGCAAGACAAGAACATCTCTGATTAAGAATGCTATATTTCATTTACAATTGAGAGAATGGTTGAGCAAGCATTCCAAATGAGGTTTTCAATGGCAATCTATCTTTAGGCAAGAAAATCAATTAAATTTACTTTTGTTTTACAGGTAGGAATTTGGCAAGAATCTGGATTATCGACGAAGCTGGATTACTGTAATCCGTCTAAAGACCCTATACCCAGGGATAACCAGACCTGGATTATTACAACAATAGTCGTATGATATCTTTTATAGAATTGTACAAAATTGATATTGTGCTATAAATACTAGTACATGTACCTAGAACGTGTTTATAAAGTGCATTCATTTTTTAAATAAAAGATACCTTTAATAATGTGACAGAAATATCAAGAAGTATATTTTAGGTATTGTAAAATAAGCATTTAGAAATATAATAAGCTTTATACAAGTTGTCAAAGTGTATATCTATTTAATATTTATAAAATATTTGATTTTGTCTAGGGCGAACCTTTTGTACAAGAATTAAAATTGAAAGAGGGCAACCCAGTTGCACAACAGGGTGTAACCATGATCAACGGAAAATTGTATGAAGGCTTTTGTATAGAGGTAGCAGAAAAAATAAAGGAAAGATATGAACGACTGGAAGGGAAAGGCCCTGGGACTTTCAATTATAAATTCAAGTTAGTTGATGATACAAATTTTGGCAGCCCAGACAGGGACAATGGGACATGGAATGGCATGATAGGCGAATTATTGACCGGGGTATGTGTAAAGAAAGGAAACAGAAACTTAAAAATAAAGCAAAATTATTTAGCCATTGTAAATTTAATTTAAATAATTTTTGGATGGATTTTTGTATAACACTTGGTCAGTTCTTTTTTTTATGAACAAGCTATATTCCTTTATGTATCATATTGAAATTTTACAATAAAATACAATTATTTCTTGAATTTTGTGATAAAAAGAATTTAGATAAAAAGAATAAAAAGTCTGGTTGCTTAAAAACTTCAGCAATTTAAGAGCAACATCGATAAAACACAAGTGAAAGGAATGGTCTACTTATACTTAAGATTTTAATATAAAAACTAATTAATTCTTAGTATTAATTCAGAAAATCATTAAAACAAATATGCTGTAATAATGCATTTTATGTTTTTATGCAATTCATTATCAGATACCTATTTAAACATTTTCTTAATTGTATTTTACAGAAAGCTGACTTAGCTCTCGCTTCTTTGACAATCACCAGAGACAGACAAAGAGTGGTTGACTTTACAAAACCATTTATGAAAATTGGAATCAGCATTATGATAAAGAAGCCTGACAAACAAAAACCTGGCGTCTTTTCCTTCATGGAACCCCTAGATTCCATGGTGTGGGTCTGTGTCAGTCTTGCTTTTACAGGCGTTAGTCTGGTTCTTTTCTTTGTTGGACGTTGGAGCCCGTACGAATGGCGGGCTGAGGCGACAAGAAAAGAAATCTCGGTGACAAACGCTTTCACTCTGTCTAATACTTTGTGGTTTTCTTTGGGAGCACTGATGCAGCAAGGTTCTGATATTTTCCCAAGGTTAGTTAGTGATACATAAGAGAATATGTGTTGGCTAGATGGGGTACAATGATATCGCTCACTGAAACCTATTTTGCACTCACCCTTTTAAACAATTTACTCACTATTCTCACAGTGCAGTTTTTAAAACATTAATGCACCTTTAGCCTAATGTAAAGCACATTTCTATATCAATGTACTCTACTGGACAACAAATTGACAAATATGATTATATCCGAAATCTAAATAAGTATTAAGTTGTTATAAATGAGAAATCAGTGCATTAAATGGCTATCACTGAGAAAGTATCAGACCTTGGTTGCATCTAAAGACCCAAAGCATCCTGGTTTAATGTTACTTTTAATGTTGCTGGTCCAGGTCAATTTCAGGTCGGATTGTTGGTAGCGCTTGGTGGTTTTTCACTCTTATCCTGATTTCCTCGTATACCGCTAACCTTGCCGCCTTTTTAACGATAGAAAGGCTCATTCCCCCAATACGTGGTGTGGAGGATCTCGTCAAGAGTAAAGAAGTGGAGTATGGGACGTATACTGGCGGGTCTACTGAAGCCTTCTTTGAGGTACTCTGCATGTTAAAATTCAACGACAAATGGTAACGATAGGGGAGAAAAGATCAAAATTGCAGCAATCAAAGATTGTTAATTTTGTACATTCTATATGGATACCACTATCAATCTTTTTTTGGATTTTTACATAAAACATGTATCAAGACATTTTTATCATCAAGAGCCCCTAGGGCCTTTTGGTCACCTGAAAAAAAATACTAAAGGATCAAAAGTAATGTCAATAAAACAAAATGATGAAGCCATGTTGCTTAAACTCAAGAGAAGTAGAATGATTATGGTTCAACAAAATAACTAGTTTAGCTCTAGCTTAAAAAAATCATAAAAAGACTTTAGTAGCCTGTTCTTGTCCCAATTAAATACTATGAAATTATTCTCGCCATACAAAACAATAAGTTATGAGTAATATATAAGAAATCAAATCTCATTTAATCACATTGTCCTTTTTGGTTCTTCAAGAATACAAAGTATTTAATATACCAAATTAAAGTAATTTTACCTCTTTATTCACTATCTATTAAATACAACCCTGACCCATAGGTACTTGTGGACAGGACCCCCCCCCCCCCCCCCCCCCGGATATTCAACCCTGGGGCTTATTGAACATTTTTTTCACAAATTATATTTATTACACTTATTCATCATGTGTACAATATGAAAAAATCGTCAAAACCCCAAAACAATCGCTCCACAAAAAAATACCCCACTATACATTATAAGGGAGAAAGGTATGCCACTCCGGTTTGTTTACGTTGTACCACCACTGGTCTTTCTGGGTTTAAAAACATGTATTTATTTTATTTCAACCTAAAACGTCGATTTACATTGTCTCTACATATATTTCGGTCTTCGTCCATGCTATCGGGTTAACTCTGCATCTCGTAAGAATCCCACAATATCTCCTTCGACAGCATTATTTGAAATTTCCCCCAGTAAAAGCAACGGAAGTGCATAGAGAAAGTATGATAACACCCGAGAGAAATTATTACGTCAGGCCAAAACTCTCTCGGACTTAATAAGTGAAACAACTTCCGTTGCTTTTACTAAGGGAAATTGAATGCTGTCCTTTTAGCATGGACTAAGACAGAGAGACGATGTTCGACATTTTAGGTTGAAATAAAATAAATACATGTTTTTAAACCCAGAAAGAAAGTATTTAAACAAAATATACCTTTCTCCCTTATAATGTATAGTTGGGTATTTTTTTTTTTTGTGGAGCGATTGTTTTGGGGTTTTTACGATTTTTTTCATATTATACATTTGATGAATAAGTGTAATAAATATAATTTGTGAAAAAAAGTCCAATACCCCCGGGGTTGAATATCGAGGAGGGGGGGGGGGGTGGGTCCTGTCCACAAGTACCTGTGCCCTGACCATTGAAAACTTCGAAAGTATTTTTTCTATTAAATATATTATAAAAATCTTCTATATCAATTCTCTTATTCTATTGACCTTTCAATCACATTACTTAAATTATCATAGAAGAAAAGCAAAAGGGAATGACTTCTCTCATTCTGCAAATTAAGAGAGACTTAAAAATACAAGAACACTTTACAAAATGGTCTAATATGTCAAAACTCTTATAAAATAATCGTTGCTTATTTTATCTCGAACTCTCTTTGTTCCTAGATGTCAAAGAGCAGAAAAGGAGACTATCAAATGAAATATATGGAGATAATGAATAGAATTAAAGCAAAATTGAAGAGAACCAAAAGTCCATTAAACAATACAAAATAGGAGCAGAGCAAAAACAGACCTCCGAAATATCAGAGGTGGGATCAAGTGCCATGGGGGAATGAGCATCCCCTACCGACCGGACACATCCTCCGTTAATTCATTGTCATGATCGGGAAATAATGGAAAAATCCGTTGTCAATTCAGTGTGTAAATAATGTACTAACAATTAGTACGAAAAGTGTCGGTCAGCATTCAACTCAATGATAATTTGAATTTGCTGACAAGGTCATTGGAAATGATGACGTTAAACGAGACTGGTAATATTTGTATTATCAGCTTCTATTTAAAAAGTGTACATACATAGAGCATGCTCTTGCGTATCGAATCAACTGAGAGATATAAACTCCATATGCAAGTATGCAAGTGATGAAGGTGTATTGCTGTATAAGTATTAAGTATGGGAAGTTGACGATTGAAAAGTTATAAGCCACCACGTTTAAAGAAAAACCGTATAAATTTTGGAATATTTTAAATTGTTTGAAATTCAGAATTTAAAGCAGACTGATTTCTCTAGATATTCCTTTAGTGTATGAAATCGGAATACAAGTGTATTTGTTTCTTCTAGTTGATGTAATTTTTAAAGAAGAGTTACAACACATTTAAATATCTCATTTTAAGCTTTAGCTTCATACAATTGTCCTTTAAGTTAAGGTTCGATTGAGTTTTTTCGATAATCATTGATTAAGGTGGGGCCTCAGATTTGATCGAAATGTTTGAATATAATAAAGAGGGAACTGATTGTATTTTTAAAAAAGTTTTTAGGGTCAGGGTGAGTGATCGTTGAGGCCCACGTGTTTTCTTGACTTTTAAATAATGTATATAGAAAATTGAATAGTTATAAGATGGTAAACAATAAAAATTAGAGACATATTAGGATAATCGAAACAAGGCGTAATGTATCATTGTTTTTTTTTTTTGGCCTGCAGATGTCCCAGGTACCTATATACAATCAAATGTATGAATATATGAAGGCCAATGAGAAGAAAGTAATGGTTAAATCAGATGAGGAGGGGTATGCTAGAGTACGCCAATCCAAAGGGGATTACGCGTATCTCGTGGAATCGCCAAAAAACGATTACCAGAACCAAAAGAAACCATGCAACACCATGAAAGTTGGAGAAAATTTAGATCATAAAGGTTATGGAATAGCAACTGCACCAAACTCAGCTCTGAGGTATATGATATTGGAACAGAATAGTTTACTGCCAAAATAATTCAGACATAAATAAGCAAATTAAAGACATCTGAGATCAAGAAACTTATCATTAACAAAAATAACCGTTTTTGGTGTCTGATTTTCTTGACAGTCATGTTTCAAATATATTTTTACTTATAGACATAACGTAGCACAAAAACTAAAAATACGATACAACACAAAAGACCATTACAATCTTAAATCAAATAATCATGTTTTATAACGTTATACACTCACAGTGCTATAGTCCAGTCCAAATTCTGACGTGACATATCCATTGTGGATTAGTAAATTATATGTAGTAATATTTTGTTTTTATCATAAATCTAAACTATTTGATGAATGAAATCGTCAAATTGACTTATTAAATTTTTTTTTTATTTACTTTACATTAACTTGCATTCTTAAGTCATGCATATGATCTCTTCTTTAAAACTTAAAATGTCATTTTACCAACCTCATTAAGTTGACAAATTTTAAAATCTTAAATCGTTTTAAAATTTATTTTTAAAAAAATCAAGCTAAAATGAAAACTAAATGACTGTTTAACGTTACAGTGTTGCATATCATTAGGGTTTCGGACCACTGGCAATTATCAGATATTGCGACATCATCCATGTCTGGGAATCGGTAAACAGAGTATTTATAATACAGTGTATGGTATTTTGTGTATTTCTTACCGGTAAAATATAATTGTTTTCACTTTCAGAAAGGATCTAAATCTTGTCGTGTTGATGCTAAGAGAAGAGGGTGAGCTACATAAACTACAAAGAAAATGGTGGTTTGATAAAGGGGAGTGCGGTACAATGGATTCAACGGTATTGTTAAACAAATTAAAAGTCAAAAGCTTTATATTTATTTTTTAAAATATGGTTTATAGTTTAGCAGAATATATTCCAGAAAAAAATGAATGAAATAAGGGTTCAGAGAAATTTTCATTTTAATACATATTAAGTAAACTGCTGCATATTTCAGGTTTATAATCACAATACCATTAAAGAGGAAAAAAATAATCCTTTGAAGCATTAATAAACTTAGTATACCATATTCAATATGAACTTTAGTTACAATCAAACCTTAAAATTGAACAAAAACGTGATAGATGTAGAAAATTGCCTGGTCAAATGAATTCCTATTTATCTGTTTGTGAATAGTTGTTGTCTTTCAGGTCTTCGCTTTAAAGTCTTAAAGATTGATTTTTTTTCTCAACTCTGATAAATCCAGCCTACTTCAATTTGTAGAAGAACATTTTTTTTTGTATTTTCAGTTCCATTCATAAATTTTATGTTAGGTCAAATTAAATAAAATTAAAAAACTAGGTTATTTCCCTTCAAATTATTGTCTTATCGTCATGATATTAGTAATATTTCTGTATGTAAAATTGTTTCACAATGTTCATTAAAATCTGGAAAATGTAGAAAAATGAATCTTTAGTAAACAAGAAATACATGGTCTATACATATCTTGCAATAAAAAGAAGAATACTCAAAAAAGCACATAAATACACCATCTCCTGCAAATTTAAGGTCTGTTCCTCAACATTCTGTTTTATATCTCTTCGTAATAAATAAAAAAAATTATAATTCTCATGTCCTTGTTATTATAAATTGTTACAAGTACATGAATAAATATGTAAATAAGTACATCAAAAATTGTTAAATTGACAATTCCAAGGATTTTAAGTACAAAAACTGAAAAAGGATTAAATAGGAATCATTAACAAGTACATGTATCTTGCACAATTACACTGTATCTGGAAAGGCACCTTAATTCTCGTTAAGTAGCAATATCTAATTAAATAACATATTCATGGAAAAATTTATGCCATGAATCATGGACAGCGTCTTATAAACTTAATTGGAACAAACGTATGTAATTTAAAAAAAATGTTAAAGAAATAATCCGATTTTTAAGGTAAAAGAAATTGAAAAATACAGTCATTCTGGACTTGTTTAAAATTGCGAATAATTATAAACTGCGTTTTGGGAAAAAATGAAGTAATTAAAATTTCTTTGTTTTTAATAATTATTTTATTTTTTATTCATTTATAAGGACACTTCGAAGAGAGCTCTTACTTTGAGCAACGTGTCTGGAATATTTCATATATTAATTGGAGGCCTTGTTCTTTCAATGCTGGTTTCACTTGTGGAATACTCCGTAAATCGGCTACGTAAACTACACAAACTAAGATTTCAGAAGGTAAACAGACTTCTATAACAGTCCTTATATAGCAAAAGAGAAAAAAACTTGCAAAATTTGGTAATAAATAAGGAACGATATGGCACGTTTCGTTCAATATGATTTCAATATACATAATATAATACAGCAAACAGATGCTCCTAGACCTGCCATTAAGATTGAAAAGAAGAACCCACTGGAGGTACTAAAAGCAGCTGGTTACACTGGTATCTGTGATGAGGCAAACGCTGTAAGTTTTTTTGGTTATTTTTCTGCAAATAATTAGTCTTCTCAGTTATTTAGAACTTGTTTCTAATCCTTTTGATTGATATCAATAAACTATGTTCAAACAAGTCTTATCATTCATGCGCAGTTTTGAAAAGAGAAAGACATCATATAAAAGTTTGCCACGGTTAAACATTATAAATCATAAAATATTGTAAGTATAAATTGGGTTTTTTTTCCTTTTCAACTTATATGGATGAATCTACTTATAACGTTAAAGAAGTTTTTCAACTTAAAAAGTATATCTTTCTTAACTAGATATATCAGTTATAGAGTAAGTCATAGAGCTTGATAATTTTGCAACGAATGTCTTTATCACATTGCGAATTTGAATTATGATCAAAACGGACACATGATTTGTTTTTCAAGAGAAATTTGTTTTACAAGAGAAGCTTTTTCAAAAAATTGAAAACATTGCACTGAGTACATTCTATATGTAAACAAATCTTGCTTTCTTTTATTTTTTTGAGACCAAGGGACTAATTCCAGAACTTGCGAATGGACATGAGTTAAAATTAAGTCTTCGAATATCTTGATTTAAATTCAACAAGTTTGAAAAGACGGAAGTTCGCAAATTTTTCAAATACACACTATATAAATGAAAGTAAGCTTTTATTTTCATTATTACCGGTACATGTATTTCAAAAGTTACACAAATTTGAAAATTTGACTGAAATATGTTTTCAGTTTATTAAGACTTGGTCTTTCAAACTTGATATGCATGGCTACGGTAAATGGGCATTTACAGGCTTGTGAGACATGCCACAGTTAAATGTTCTGCACAAAGCTTTTTGGGAAAAAATGCTAGAGAAATGTGCACGATCGAATTTGTAAAAAAAAAAAAAGATTGCTCCCCTTTCCTAAATGTTTAATTGCTGGTACATAGAATATAGTGAATCTACATAATACATGTGCATGACGCCTCTAGCTAAAAGTTTATACATAAATCTTTCGCCATCAGTTAATCTTCATGCTGAGAATAAAAACACGTTCGAAAAGAATTATTTCTTTAAAATTAGGAAAAATGTTGTAAACTTGCAGGCCAACTTTATGATTTAATAATTTTAAAAATTTTTTAATGGAATTAAATTTATTATATATTTATCCCACGGGCTAAGGTACAATAAAATCAATTCAAGATTAGAGTTGATACTGTATTTAATTATGTTTTTTTCCCTTTCAGTATATATTCAATCCCCCAGAGCAACTCACAACATTTGAAAGCGGTAAAAACACAGAACTTTAAAGAAAATAAAAATCTCTGTTATAAAATAGTAGTAAATATATTAATCATTTTTCGGATGACTTTATGATTTCAATGTAGATTTATATTTATAGAGTGTAGATAAGTAACTCATCAAATACTAGTATCATTGTCCGTTTCATTTCATAGAATACATGTGTATATTTGTACAATTCACATACAAAAAGGCTGAATATATATGTACGCCTTCTCTAAGTATTACTATTCATTTTGTTTTTAACTGAAATATTATCAGTTATATTTTATATATGCCTAAATAAACACTTACTCTACTGTATGTTCATGCTTTCATAATGTCATTTGTATACATCCTTCTGTAAATTTTTACACTGTTGTTTGTTGAACATATTTGTACATGTAGATAAACTTTAGAGAAAATCTATTGCTTTGAATAGAATGAGAATGTATTATATGTTTGCATTATATTTAAGTGGCAGTTATTTTCAAAAAGAAGAAAACCAGTCATCAATTAGAATATCAGATGCATTTATCGAATCATGTTTGCAGCCAATTAATTTCGAGGTATCTGATTTTGACGTTGCCATTAATAGTATATATATTTACTTAGCATTTTTCAGCACTTAGAGCAGACCGTATTTTATTTCGATCACCACTGTCTATAATCAGAGATCTAAGTACTCCATCATGATGTCATCGCTAAGACAAGCGTTTATCCACTGATGAATTCGCCGTTCTTGTTTTATTGCTTTGATGGATCACCATTAAAGGCCGAATCTGTATTTTGCTTTTTTTCCACTGATCGCTGATTACTTTTGTTTGACTGATGTAGTTGACAGATTCAATAAACTGGTCAATATGTTCTTTCGTCTTCTTCGTTTGCTGCATGCTTTTGATTGAGATAACATCAAAATGAGTGTTTGGACAGTGAACCAGGAAGACGGATAGTGGGGTTAGTTCCATGTTAAAATTGCAACACTCTAACAGACAGTATGACATTGAGTTGTTTTCGCGATCTTTAAAATGATGAAAACATTTATTATTATAACAGAACCTTACTGATGAATTTAACAACTGGCTAAAAATAATATGTTAAATTATAGATTAAAAAAAATACATTTTAAATAATTCAAATAAGGTGAACGGTTCTTGCATGTTTTATCTTTATAGATAATTATCGAGTTTTTTTTTGGCAGAGGGGATTTAAAGTTTATTTCCAAAAAAAAAATTATAATGAAGGATATGAAGATAACGAACAGTATTCAATATCAAAGTCCATAGAACAATACAAAATAGGAGCAGAAGAAACACGGACCTCCAAAACATCAGAGGTGGGATCAGGTGCCATGGAGGAGTGAGCATCCCCTGCCGACCGGTCACACCCGCCGTATGCTCCTTGTCATGATCGGGAAATAACGGAAAAATCCGTCGTTAATTCAGTGTATAAATAATAGACTAACAAATAGTATGAGTATTTGAAGCAATGATAAATTGTATTTGCTGACAAGGTCATGGTATCGACCATAGAACTTACGAAATGATGACTTTAAACGAGACTGCTGATAGTATTGTTTCATCAACTTGTTTGTAAATAATTTATCTCGTTTTAGAAATTGTTCATACGTAGAGCATGCTCTAGCGTATCGAATCAACTGAGATACTCCGTATGCAGGTAATGAAGGTATATTGCTGCATAGGTCAGGGAATTTGACGATAAAAAAGTTAATTTAAAAGTGATCATGATTATCATAGAGCTTGGTTGTTAGATTACCATTAGTGTCTTTTTCAAGTAAAATATCCAAGTATGAAACAGATGTGTCAGACTCTGTGGTATCTTTTATCTCAAGCTCACAAGGATATATCGTATCGACATGGGAATGGAAATTGAAATTGTAAATTATAAAACTTCATTAAAAAGGGGAAAAAAACTTTGGCAAGGTATTAGAATATCCTTAGGTCTTGCTACTTAGTTTGGAATTATTTTGACCAAAAATTCCATATTATATACCGAAGGTTTGTCCTTCTTTAAATAATAAATAATTTGGTTTTGCGGTTTTCAACAGATAATCAATTTATCCATCAACTTGCCTTACTATGTAGCTATACATGTACATGTGTAACATTATTACAATGTACCGCATATGTAATGTATGCCTCTTAGTTGATTTGATACTCAAGACCATGCTCTATAAACAATTTTTAAAGCCAAACAAGCTACTGACATATAAGCAGTTTAAACAAGAATATCAACAGTCTCGTTTAAGGAGGTTCGATCCTGAGCTTTTGAACAGATTTTGGTCTGGACCTTTATTTCTAAAATTCTGCATCATTTTTAAGTTCCAACATTAAATCTGGTTTCTATAATGCAAATGGAACTAAATTCAATAAAAAAACTGTGATTAAATTCCATTCAAGTAAGATTAAACCAGGAACTATATCTTTTTTTTTTAAGAGAAAATGATCAATTTTTCCCTTTTGAACTATATACAGTACTGTTAATTTTAGATTCCTATTTTTGCATGTTGGTTGTACACGAAGCTGTTTTTGCAGTGAAATGTGTTATGCTGGTTCTGAAATATCTGTTAAATTATTTCTTATGAATTCTTTCAACGAATTATGACTAATATGGTAAATATATTCTAAAAGTCCAGGAAAAAAATTGATTAAATTTTAACATAAAATTGACACTTTTTAAATAATATCTAAAAATTTACATCAAGTACCCCCACTTCTGATGTTCTTTTTTGAATATTTCAGATAACTTTGACCTATCTGCTTAAAGTCAGCAAAAAGTTTAAGAATTTAAAACAATTTTAAAATCACAATTTGTGAGTGCAAAAAGGTCAAATAATTGATTATGCAAAGCGATCAGAAACCTTTTCTTAGTCAGAATTTCAAAGTGTCTTTTTTAAAATAGACTGTCTTATAGTTTATATGTTTCATACTTTATTTGAATAAAAATATTGGAGGGGAAACACAAATTTCAGTGCAAAACGGTCATTTAAAATGTACTGTAGCGCCAAAAAATAAAACAAATGGACCCCCTTTTTTAGATTTGATCTTTAATTACTCTAATCTATGTGTGTAGAAACTAAACATATACCTGACGAACAAAAGTTTAAGACTTTAAATATCAGGAGCCTCGTTAAGTCAACATTTTGCTAAATCTATGGTCAATATATAATGACCTTTTCAGTCAATTTTATCTATCATTTCGTCGAATGTTGACTCACGTTTTTCATACAAATTGTTGGTCCATTAATTTCACATAGAATTATCTACGGATTTTCCCGTTTACCGAGAAGTATGAAACGTTTTAGCTTTGGCCTGTCAAAACGGAATGCTTACTACGCTATGGCAAGTAATCCAATCTCTGATGTTTTAAGAGATCCGCGTTCGCTCTGCTCTTGATTTTTTGTATAATTTTGTTTGACTTTTGAGCACGATTGCTGTTTGTTATCTTCTTTTATGAACAGGGATGTCAGATAAGTCATCTGGGAGTTTGACATTTTTATACACAATATTTTTATTTCTTTTCAATTCTGCTATTAAAAAAATACTTGGCACTTCATGTAGCTATCGATTTGATATTATCTTTATAGCTTCTTTAGTAGGCTCAACAAATATTTTGAAAAAAAGGGGCAATTTATTCATAACTGTATCATAAATATGTTAAAGATATGGGTTTCAAAATTGATGTTTTGTGTTAACCATCATTTTTTCCATTAACTGTGGAGTAGCAGTATAATGGTCACTTTTCTTCGCTTGTCTCGGAAAAGAGGATGAGATAATGAAATCTTATCCCTGCTATTGGATAGAAGAGAGTTTACAAATAAAATCATGTAAATGTCTCAACAGACTACAAAACAATCATAAGACTGAGAAGTTTCATTCAAGAACACAATAAGCCCGACTTAACGTCTTTGATGCAAAATATTCGGAGAGTCGGCGGTGCGATTGGCATTCATTACGGCGATTACAGAAAGTGTGAAGACGTATTATTAACCTATCACGGAAGATTTAAGCGGCTTCAGTATGAAGGCGGACAGACTCGGAGATCAATACTAAATCAGTGTCCCAAAAATGTTCCAACAACCGCCAGAGGATACAGAGTAAGAACGTCTCCCCTTAATAATTAAAGGCTAGAAAGCTTGGAAAGGGAATACGGAATTTATCACATAAAAATGTAAGACTGGTTAGAATTAGCATGCATCGTAACTTTGAGAAAAGAGAATTGGTTTTTGCAGATATGTGTCCAAATGTACTTTAAAACTAAAAACCAAGCTGATAGCAATGCACAGTTTCATTCATGCGTTGATTCGATTTATGAACAACGTGCGAGCGATATCTAAATCTAGGTCAGCTACTGGCAAATAAGTAGATAAATCAAGGACATCAACAGTTTCGTTTAAAATCAACATTTCGCAAATTCTATGGTCGATACAATGGCCTTATGAACAAATACAATTTGTTATTACGTTGGATGTTGCTTGACATTTTTCATACTAATAGTTAGACCCTTATTTACAAAGTATTATAATTATATATTTTTATCATGAATTATATCGATGCATGTTCACGATATTTTTTTTATTTTCACAAGGAGTACATGGCGGGTGAAATTTTTTTCGTACAAATTGTAGGGCCATTATTTACATGAATTGTCTACCGATATGCCTTCGCCTCAAATGCACCTGATCTCATCCTTGATGATCTGAAAGGCCCCCTGTTTGCTCTGCTCCCATTAATTTTTTATGTATACTGAGCTTGATTATTCTTCTTTATCTTTATATTACATTACAGTGCATTGATATGCACTTAGATGTATCTAAGTGAACTCGAAATAAATGACACCATACATGCATATTCTGCCTTATCTGTTTCATACCTAGGAAAAAATGTATAAATATTTGTCGAAGGAATGCAAATCAACAAAATCAAGCAAAAAAAAACAAAAAAAACAAAAAAAAACCAAAAAAAAACAAAAAAAAAAAAACAAGAGAATTCCTCTTTTCAAGTAGAAATTTTGATTAAACTAAATTCTGCTCTATATAATCCAAAAAAAGATCTGATAACGATTAATAGCTGAAACTTGATCAATTAATCGGAGTTCCGAATTAAAAAGCAAAAAAGTTATTTCTCACGCGGAAGATTTCGAAGAAAATCTTCTTTATAAGAAAATAAAATAAAGGGGCTAAGCGAGGAATACACTTTCACTCATTAAATAGTGCAGCTTGTTTTGAAGATTTGGCTTCATAACCGTTTAATTGGAACATACCGAAGTTAAAAATTCAAAATAAATTACAATGTTCTTTTGAAAAAATTAAACAATCATGTATTTTTATCAAATCTTGGTATTTTATATTATAAAAAACCTTTATTTGTTGAAATATTTCATTGAACTTGAGAAAACATATTGAGAATCAAAAGTTTGACTCAAGTCTTTTCTTTGTTTATGGTCCAGAGAAGTAGTTTTCAAAGACTGACTTTGGCAACTAAGAAGTTCAAAAGATTTTTAGTATCAGATTCGATGTAATTTGGGAATCAGAAAGATTTTGAACGATTTTCACAGATAATATAGATCATAAAATATAAAAATATTTGAGCTGCATTTTTATCAAGTCAATCATTCTACGAAATTTTTTTTTCTGCAGTGTTTGTCAAATGAAAGTTTATCATTTATTTTTCTTTGGTCAATTGCTTTATCTGATACTCTTTTGGCCTATCGTCTTGAACCTCAAAGCCATATTATGATGTGTTGTAAAATGGACTCTGCAATTGTGAACGTTTACAACCAAGCTTATATGCTCTCATTAGATACCCCAAACGAACACGAGGGATTACATTGAAAATGTTCCAATTTATTTCTTGCAGATGGCTTATGAAGTATTAATGAAACTTCACAGCTATAATATAATTAACAGGTGAAGTTTTACATGCAACCTTGCAATGGACAGAGAGGCGTAATGCAGTCAACAATTTTAGCTATTGCTTATAATTTACATCGAGTTTCAATTTTTCTTTTTTTTCCCCAATTTACATATCTAGAATTTGTTTAATAAACAGATTCATTCACCAGTTATACTACCGACAAAGGGTGTAAGAACGACACAGGCCCATATGTCCAGGTGTGTCAATTGAGAAACCATACACTATAGTCTGCAACACCCATTAAAGCTAAGCTTGTCTTTCATTATCTTTTGTAATAAATTCGAATACATTAAATCTTGCTTTCACAAAAGCATGATTTGAAAAGCAAAATCCTGGAAATGTGGTCTATTATCTACAGCCCACAACGTAAAATCTCGCCAGCATTTCCTATCTGTGTTTATCTCATTAGTCAGAAACTGATCGTCACAGTTGGAAGATTAAAAAGGAATGTGATATTCAATTTTACGCTGAATTTTTATCCATTTTCTCCGATATTTAAGTGATCTGATACGAAGCATACCTAATGAAATTACCCAAACGTAAGCATATTTGATAGTCAATAAAAAGACGTTCTTGAACTGTCAGCAATGACAAAACCCATCTGATAGCTAAGTCTACATAATCTAAGAGAGTTTACAGCGTGTTACCAATTTACTTGAACAAATACAATCCGTGTAGATATTGCATTAGATTGCGATTTCTTGTCCCTCTACATAGCCTGAGCAGGCATTCAATCGACGAGCGAAGATATTTCTGTTATCTTAAGAAATAGAAAAATAGGAACCCGCGGAAATAATTCCAATGATTTTTGAGAAGAGGGCGAAAAGCTTCAGATCGATTTGTCTTTAACAAAAGAGAGCAGGCTCTCCAATTTAATTTCTTTTTCCAATTTTTGCTTTTTTCCGAATTTTTCAACGTTAATCTAGTTCCCCAGATGATGGAAATCCTGTTAAATTGCTTCCGCCTGTGTCGTGCATCATTATATCTTAAAACGCAGATAAGACTACGCTCGATTGCATGTAAATTGCCGAAATCCTGTTTCTCAAAGCTTTCCTGGTCACGAATTCTTTTACCACAAATCTTGGTACAATTAAAGATTTGGTTCTCCAAAATTGGGTTCCTCAAGATAAGTACTAAATGTGCATCCTTCTGGTGTTTAGTTTTTGTCAAATTTCTGCATGTATGTATATTGAACTGTAACATCTTATCAAGACCACAATAACCATATTTCAGTTTTTCGGCAATTTAGCAATAGTCTGTGAGGCTCACAAGACAGTTCATTTGCTTTCTTTAATTGAACCGTTGGTGTGGAGCTATGTAACAGTGTTGTTTTATTTCCGTTTAATTGGTTTGGCATCGTTGGTCG
This sequence comes from Saccostrea cuccullata, assembly GCF_032062105.1. Taxonomy (NCBI): domain Eukaryota; kingdom Metazoa; phylum Mollusca; class Bivalvia; order Ostreida; family Ostreidae; genus Saccostrea; species Saccostrea cuccullata. Next base: position 978,623 of record NW_026925910.1, read on the forward strand.
GTTTCTTTCTGAAAAACAAAATATTAACACATAGCTTTTATTCTGGTAATTAGTACAGAATCCCATCACATGCAAATAAACAACATTTCTACGAAGGATTGGGACAAAGGCCGATTAAATTTTGTATGTTCTCATTTTTTTTTAAATACAGAAGCTGATGAGTGCTTCGTAATATTTTTAATTCGAAATCCAAACTTTAAATTTTTTACATTAATCTTGGCTTTCCGCACTTTAGATTCAAACTTTATAATTATAATTTTTTTTTCAACTGTAATTTTAGTTTTTCCAACTTATAAATTGTTTATTCCATCTTTAATCTGGGATTTTCCCAACATTTAAATTGGTAATTTTATCTTTAATCTTTCTTTTTCTGATTTAAGGGGGTGTGCTTTATTCATGTATGTTATTGTAAGGTCAGAGGGAAGGTGAAGGTAAAAAATATTTGTATATAAAAATTTATTTTAAAAAAAACGAAAGAAGGGGTTAGAAAAGCTCAAATTAAAGTTAAGAAGACAAGATTAAAGTTGAAATTATCAGCACCTTTAAAGATTAAAAAGCAAAGATTATAGATGGAAAAGCCAGGTACCAATTCTTAAGTTGGATTTCCCAATTATTAAGTTGGAATTTCGAACTTAAAATTTGAAAAGGTCAAGCTTAAAGGTAGAAAACCCGATATTAAGGCAGTGATTACAAACTTCAAAGGTTAAAAAAAAACTTCATATAAATTTGAATTTCCAACTAAAAAAATATCATGAGGCAGAAGTACGCTTTCTCGTAAAACTTGTTACCTAATTCTTATTTCAGAAAGTAAATGATTTAAAACTTCATAGGGAAAGGGAACCATGAACTATTACCGACGATATTCCATTAAGTTTTTTAAAAAAATATTATCCTTAATTTCAGATAAAGATTTTAAAAAAAATCCCCCCAAAATGGAAATATTTCGCTTGACAGACTCAATGTTGTGGAAAGTGGTATAGATAATCTGAATAAAAATATGATTTCGTATTTAATAGTTGTAATTGTTTTATTAAAACATCTTATATTATATAATGGGCTTCCCTATTTCTTAGTGATTGACACTTAAATATCTTCTACTAAAGTTTCAACAGAGGGTAATACCTTCTTAACAAAGTGACATCTTGTGTGATCTCTGAACTATTTTTCATCAATGGTTATCATTACGTCAGAATGCATTGGTGAGGAATACATAGAGATACCAGTGGATTTATTGATTGATTAATTGTATGTTGTTTAACGTCCCTCTCGAGTATTTTTCACTCATATGGAGAAGCCACCACTTGCCGAAGGACCGGTCATCGTGTCCTACAGTAGGATTCGAACCAGTAGGATCAACTCCTTACTTCACAACTCTTAGGAGCAGACGCCCTAACCAGTGGAGGGGAACGCGATGAAAATTATTTAATACTATGATTCTGTCTTATTTATACGCACATATGTCTTATTTCGGGTTCTAATAATTATAACTTAAAAATCTAAATATCGGTAAAAAATCAATGTTTTGGTATTTATGAGGATAGTAACTCACAGGCAACCTTAATAATGCTAAAATAAGCAAAGTTGCAGCCTTTGAAAAATAATAATAAACGTTCCTCATTTGAAAAGACAGCGTGAGAAATAGTGAGGAGACAGTGAAAAATCAATCAACCAACCTATCTGGAAAAAAAATGATTCACAAATTTTTCCATATTCTACATTATATATCAAGTGGCACACTTTGTCAAGTAATGGTTTCTGTGATCCTTCCCATTCCTATTGGAAATTCCTCTAAATCTTAGTAAGGACAGAAAGACAAATTTCACGGCACTTCAATGTCATTTTTACAATCCGTGAAGCCATATTTTGTATTTAGAAGCAAATTGGATTACACCATGGAGCTGCGTTTTTCTTATGGGAGAGATGCAAGAAAATAACAACCATCGGAGACATCGGGTGCTTGTTTGAAATGTTTGTCATTTTTACGATTTCCATTGTGAAGTTCCGTTTGTCCTACCGCGGAAAAGATGATATAGAAACTGATCAATAACTCGGATTATTATGGACTGAAGTTCTAAGACTGCGTAAAATTGCTCAAACTCTGACCAACATCGGAACCAAAGGATTTCTTAGATTTAATGTCTGAGAATGCATTCTTTTTTAGTTATTGTGTGTGCATTTTTGTTCCAGTCTATGGATTGTACGGAAACAGGGCCATATCAGCACGGCTTTCCTATAGGTAGGTTTAACCAAGTTTAAGAAAGTGATTTTTTTTTCCTGCAAAATTGAAGAAAATTAAAGTTGAAAAAAATATTAAATTTAACAAGCTTATTTTATTGATGCTTGGATTTAACGAAAGACCCGAGAATGAAATGGAAATAAATGCTTGACTTGATTTATTTATTTTTTTTTCTTTACGGAAAATATAGAATGTTTTAAATATTCAACTTCTTTGTACCTACTAGTGATAATTATTCAGTAAGATTTAAAATCTTTTTTTTTTAACTTTACTTATCCAATGATAAAATGAAAGGATAACGATCAGTGATTGATCTTATAAAAACTTCAAGCAATACAATATGTGAACACGGACTCCTGGAAATTTAAGAGATGCGATCAGGTGCCTAAGAGGCGTAAGTATCCCCGGATGACCAAACTTGCGTCAGCCCCATGTTTTGATTTAGATGACGAAGTCAGTTTTAGTACAAAAAACAAAGGTCTAACAATTGATATGAGTCAAAAAACACGAAAAAGTGAAAGTGTTAATATTTGTTAACAATCCTAGTTACAATATTTCCTCCTCAGGTGCCATATTTGATTGGAGTGATGTATACGCCCGGACTGGATTCCACTACGCCATGAATAAGATACTACAACAGAAAAAGAACCAATTTAACTTCTCCACAATTATTGAGGACGTCTCCATACACGATAGTTTCCAGCTGATCCAAAAGAGTAAGCTTTACGTTACCCTTAAACGTGTTTATATAATAAAGGATATATACTTTACTTAACCTTTATCTCTTATTTTATAGTCAGCTCATACCTATTGATTCTTCCCAAAGTAGGTTTAACTTTAAATTTTCACACGTGTGTATCATGCAAATGATGAAGGTTTTATTTATCCTTCGTTTATTTTATATATATAATAATTGATGTTTATTTTAAGTTACAAATTTCAGCCAAAAAGATTACAGTCATTCCAAATTTATAAAAATCTAATCTGAATTTAAGAATAAAGTGTCTGTCTTGTGATCTTTTGAAAATAATAAAAAATAAATTATATATTCTGAATATTCTACATGACCTCTTTAGAACAATTATTAGAATCCCAGTATTATTGCCTTAAAGGTAAACAACATGTATATACATCGTATATTTACATTTTATATATCCAAGAAAATTTTTTATTATCTTATCCTTTATAAAAGAGATGAGAAACTAAATATTAAGGTTTTATTCTACCAGTGCTGTCAAAACCCTATTCTGCATTAATTTCTTATTAGATTTTCAGGAAGAATCGTGATAATTTACGTAATGCAATACTAGTATATCAATGAAATATTTATCAAATCTTGTGTTAATACTAGAGCAGAACATGAGAAGATAATATATGTTAAATTACTATTTGTACTTTACAAGGACAGCCAACCGCCAAAACATGATTTGACAAAGACAATGTGCATTCACATAACAGCATACATTTTTTCATTAATTCCAGGCAATATCACACATAATCTGTGTTTGCCTCTATACTTGCAAGATGTATGACTCGTTTTAAGCTTTCAATTGATTAGTTCGGTTGACCTGATTTAAATAAAAACAATTAATGTCTATCTCAATCCCTAATTGATGTTTCCATTAGAATGATGTGTTGGTCTGGATAATTCAAAGAACATCAGATGCGGGATCACAATTTATAGGAAGAAAAAGCATTGAATCTACAGGGGAACCTATACAATTATAAGACAAATGCCCGTCCATCACAGAAAAAAAGTACTGATGTATTTGACACGTGCTTATTTTCCCTCCAGGAAGATTCAAACAAATAGAAACATTAACCTTCAAGCATGAGAAAGACATATTAACCATTTCAATTCTAAACTAGAAATATCCCTCTTAGCATGGAACGGTTCTATTCTGCACAGTAGAATGACTGTCTATAACACATCTGCAAAAAGCAGTGTATTAATTAAAAGCGTGACTATTCAGAAGCATTCCCGAAGGACGCTTCACCGCTACCATTCCATTCTTCCGCAAAAACGATCGGAAGAACTTTTTCGACGATACCAAAGGCATTTTGCATTGTTTAGTTCACTTCAATGAGCCTGCTTCTAATGCCACTCAAATGACAATAACAGTGAAGAAGTGAGATATACTTCTTAATTCCAGTTCAAAACCACGGGATCCTGAATAACAACGATTTGAACTACATGTAGTGCAACAATATGGAACGTAAAATAAACATTCAAAACTACGGAATTGTACCTATCTTCAACCCAATTGTGTATTTATCACCAAATGAATTGAAGATAGGTTAATTTCAAGTGATTAATACATCGGTTAAATTGAATTGAACCTAGGTAAATTGATTTATACTATTTTTAAATCCTTTATGGAAATGTATCATTTATGCCTTTCTTTCCGTCATTTGTACCTACCTTTAATTAATTTGAAGATTGGTATATTTTTTTAATTTGTAGCTAGCTTTATTTTATTATTTGTACCTTTCTCTCCAAATAAGTTGAAGATAGATTTGATTCAATTATATACCTACCTTTAATTAATTCGAAGACAGGTTCAACGGATTTGAAGCTAAATTGAATTACTCCACAATATGAAGATAAGCATAAATTGATTTTAAGATGGGTGCAGTTGAATTCAATATTTGAACGTAGATTCACATATTTGTAGATAGGTACAATTACTTGAATAAATGTTAATTTGGCATTCCATCGAAAAATGAATCGCTTTAATTTATTACACATATATGTGTACAATTAGAATTTGATGGTTGGTTTTAATTTGTTTGCATGAATATACTTACACATAATATATGCAATTTGACACCATTTTAATACCAATTGTGATATAAAAGAAGAGAATTTACGGAACACTAAAACGTCAGACACATTTCAAGGTTTCATGATATTTTGACCCCGTAAATAATTTTTTTTAAGAATCACAGAATATGACAGTAATACTTGTATGTATCAAAATGATGTAGATTACCAATGTTGTGATATATAAACCGAAAACTGAAAGGCGTTTGTCAATCGAAGACATAAATGTGTTTAATTTTATCATATACAAAAATGAATTTCTTAACTTATCTTTAAACAATTAACTGAACGTTGGCGTCCTAGCACTCTTACAAAAATACTATAAACAGTACGACATTTAACTCTGGACACGACATAGTCCAGACTTTTTACTACCATTTCTAATTATGATATCCAAAATATTTTTATATCACTTGGTGGGATTTCTTAGCAGTATCCCAGGGGCTTATGTTGAGCTAACAAACATCTCAACTTCTGAAGATATGAAGTCCTAAAACTTAGAATCCCATGAGAGAATGGTGGGATTTTCAATTCCATCAGCTATCCCACCATTCTCCCATGGGAGAAAAAATGTCAAATGGGATATTTTCTCCCATTGGAATTTTTTCCCCCACAAATTTGTTCAAATGGGATAAATCCCACGGATATTGACAATAAAACAATTTCTCCCATACATTGTAAAACATGAAATATATGCCATACAGTATGGCAATGACAAATTTCTCATCATAACATATAGAAAAAAATATTTACCAACTAAAACAATGTAGTGGAGAAAATTATTCATTGTCAACATCCGTGAGATTTATCCCATTTAAACAAATTCAAGGGAGAAAATATCTCATCTGACATTTTTTCTCCCTTGGGAGAAACGTGGGATAGTTGGTGGGACTGAAAATCTCACCATTCTCCGATGGGATTCTGAGTTTTAGGACTTCATATGTTAGAAGTAGAAATGTTTGTGAGTTCAACATGAGAACCTGGAATACTGCCAAGAAATCCCACCAAGTGATATTAAAATATTTTGGATATCATAATTAGAAATGGTCTTAACTATAGTTAACTACAGTAAACTATAGTAAATCGAGGTCAAAGTTGTCTACATAGTAAATCAAAGTTTTCAAAATGTTCACTGTATAGTGTCATAGTTATCACTTAAGTAAATCAAAGTTTTCCATAGTAAATCAAAGTTTCCATAGTGATCACCATGGTGAATCAAAGTTTTCATAGTTATCACTATAGTAAATCAATGTGTCAAAGTGTTCACTATACCGGTAGTAAATTAAAGTGTCAAAGTGTTCACTATAGTAAATCAAATTTTTCAAAGTGTCAAAGTGTTCACTATATAGTAAACTATAGTATTTTTTGTTAACTGAGTACGGATCTTGAATTGCACGTATTATAAATAGTGTGTGAAAGAAAAGCGAAAGGTCAACAAAAAGCCGTATGTCAGATTTGGTTTTTCTCACATTAAACAGGCCAACCTGATTCCAAGAGAACTTAATTTATACCTCGGTAAAGATCTACATTTATTGACACACCCTGTCATTGGACAGATGAACGTTGACAAGATACATGTTTGAACGCCCCGAAAATAATTTAGAATCCTCATGAAGTTCATCATGACAATACTTCATGTCTGGCAATTGCTCAAGAAATACATATTATTTGGTTGATCAAGTTTTCTAGATTCATTTCCTTACAAGTTGCTAATAGTGATAACTATTAAAGGAAAGGAGACCATGATGCATCTGATTGTCGATAAGGAGGCCAAAAACTACGCGGTTGGGAAGGGCTGGGTGGGGACGGCGCCCCTTTGTCTAAGAAACTTTTAAGTCTTTGCGCTTTATCACTTATTTTGTATTGGATGCTGCATGTATGATGAAATATGCGAATTCCAGTATTTGATATTTGAAAATTGATATATTGAAAAGTACCTGTACCTCACTCCAGTCAAAATACTATTTTTAAGTGTGGACAATTTTTGTTCTGTTGTGTTCTTTCAAAACAATTTTCCCAGGTTGGCCCAAAACTTCGAAAACCCATGCTAAGGGCGTGATGATTATATACAACCTTTGAAATCTTATTTCTGTTTCTGGTGCATTTATTTTTATGCACTTCGCAAATTCCAAAGAGATATGAAATCCAATTTTTTGAATTGAGCTGGGAATTCATATCAAAATAATATCACACCATGCTCTGGTAAAAAATCATCAAACCTAGATATTGAACACAAACCTTTGCTTAGTACACTACATAAAGATAACGAATTGTATTCAAGGGCAAAATTCCATTCGAAAAAAAACAAGCAGAGCCATACACGGACCTCTAAAACATCAGAAGTCGGATAAGGTGCCATGGAGGAGTGAGCACCCCTGTCGATCGGTCATATCGGCTGTATGCTACTTGTCATGATAAAAAAATACGGGAAAGATCAATCCATAGTGTAAAGAATGGACTAACAATTGTGTTTGTCCTTCTTGTTTAAACAACAAATTGTTTGTCAATACCTTACCTAGTTTAAGAAATTATTCGTACGTAGATCATGCTCTTACGTATCGAATTAACTGAGAGATATAAACTTCATATTAAATAGATTTCAGAAGAAGACAAAATATATCAACTTGTAATCATTTTATTCCATATTTACTTGCCCTGTAGACCTTTGACAGTTTTTGCTGGTAGCGAACGCAGAGCAAAGGGATATAATCGCATTTGAAAAGATATAAGATGTTTTGATGACTTGATTGTGCATGTAAATTTTTGCACTGAGTTGAAAAGTAGATTGGCATGTATATAGGTAAAACTGACTCACAGTAGTCCTGTACATCTATATTTTATTGACTTGACTTGCAATTAACAGATAATTACCGAAAAACAAATGGATAAAAGATACACGTTTGCACCAAAGAGAATTATCTGACCAATCAATTTCACAGAAACTGCGAGGGTTTTATCAGATTAAAATCTCCTTTTGAGGACACCTAATAGGGCCTTTATGACGCGGTAAAGATATTATAGCAGTGTTTGATTGTAGAAGGGTAATTGAAAAGAGTCCACGTGATTAGGAAATTTTGTAGGGACTCTCGATATTGTGGGATCATCAATTATATATCATATTCCATCCGAGTATGCCATTGAGACTTAATTCGGAGACTTTATTGGCCATGTAACGGCTTATTATTCAAAAGTGCTAATGAGACGCCGAATTGATGGCTTTTTGTAAAATCTATAGTGACAGCGCGGCTGACGAAGAAGTAAGAGAGATTATATCTTGATGACTCCCTGTTCTGTTTTCACAATAATCTGTCCGTGTGTCGTGTAATCCGGGCTATAAAATTTTCATCAAAATGGCGATTATGTCTCATAAATTTCTCAAAGCCTGCTTTAGGAACATAGTTTTCTCCAACCCGTTTTTACGTATTGTTGTACTATTTATATCCGGATGATTAGTAATATCATGTCATTATTTTATCGATTAAGTCTTTAAAAAATATACATGTATTCTTGAAATTTCTCAATGGCAGTTTGTGCATTTGAATACTTTTGAATCGTCAAAAATCGCGGGGGCCAGTTTTTGTGGCTTGGTTATATTTCACATGTATATAAGAAGAAAATTTCGTGTATTTACTCGCATCTACCAAAGGGAATGTGAAATTGAACCGATATTGTAGTAACTCTATCGTGGAGAGTGAGAATTCGTGTAAGAAGAGTACACAGAAATTCCACGCATCTTGCATCAGCACGAAATTAAATGATTCCACGGAATCAAAAAATGTATGCTTGTTTAAAGAATAACACATCATATCAAGTTCCTTTAAATTTAAATATCACACGCCAATCAAAATACATTTGAACTCCGGTACACGCAACATTTGTTTAAGAAGACCGTGTTTGCTCTCATTCTAATTTGTATTGTTAAAATGACTTTTGAGTTTGAATAGTGTTATTTATTTTTATATGTTTTATTGTACCAACCACTTTTCCAAAGATATGTGGAAATGAAAACATTTATATCATGTATGGAAGTGTTATTCATCTATAACAGTGCGACATTTAACTCCGGACACGACATTTGTATGCCAACCACTTTTCATCTGATGGGATTTTTTAAAACTTAACACATGAACCAAACTTTACACCTGATTATCTTCTAGGTAAAAAGATATTACACCTGAAATCAAGAAATCCCATGGGATAATGGTGGGATTTTTTCTCCTAACCAATATCCCACCATTATTCTGTGGGAGAAAAAGGTATTCTGTGGGATTTTTTCTCCCATAGAAGTTTGAAAATCCCATAAATGCTTTATAATGGGACAAAATCTCCCATATATTTGTATACAGAAAATAATCTCCCATCTCTTTATAAATGTGGGATTTATCCCATATTTATTTCAAAATAGAAAAAAATTCTCCCATGGGATTAAGAAACAACAGTTTTAAACCAAATAAAGAAAATATTGAACAGTTTAACTACCATTAATTATTTATTTTCATTTAAGTTTCTGTGTTTCCTACACCATTTTTTTATTTCTTAAAATTAACCAATTTGGGGGGCAGTGGGGTAATGTTTTATTTTTCAAATGATTAAATATTTTACATGAAATAGCACTAAAAATCAAAAGTGGTTTATCTCTATAACTTTCAGTTTTTTTTAAACTAAAAAGACAATTTCCTTGTATGTAGATTACCTTCTTTTATTCCTTGTATGTAAATTTTGAATGAGAAAAAAAATGCAATTAAGAAAGAACAAATCTTTTTTGTTTATTTTCCTCCTAATCATTAAGGTTAATTTATTGCCTAAGTGTCATTTGTCAGGCATACAAGATCAGATCCATATACGTTGTTAGATCTTTGCCTGTTTGCTGCACTAAACTGATGGGTTTCCAATTAAAAAATCACATGAAATTGGGGCGTGTCATTCACTCTGAGATTCTCAAAGAGTTTTAAAACTTATTCAGATGAACAAACTGTAATAATTTACCTATTTTTTACTCTAAATTTTCTTTGTATGATCCTGATCATGCCTTGTTTTTGTTCCAATGACAGCTGGAAATTATTTTACACATAACGAACCCGATCTGACAAATGAACAAGAAATAATGTTGAAAAAAAAATCAACCGTCTTCATTATGCACATTTACTGGTAGTTTGCATTAAAAATATTTAACAATTTTACCTTTTCACTAATTTCAAAACATTTTACCTACACCTTAATTAGAAACATTTCCATAATTTTTGACAGTTCATTGAACCCGTTCAAAAATAAACATGATGAAAGGGCATGGATCCAAAAATTGCGGTGGTACTCTACTCAGTGTTTCTTATCATCCAGTAGAAGACAAGTTTTCCTTAGTTCTGTTACTTCTTTAATAAAAGCACTCTGCTGATCTTTTACTTATTATTTTTGGTACATAAAATAACTATATGCACCATTGACATGGATTCAACTGATAAGTCACCTTAGGCCATTGCAAGTTTCTTCTTTGTTTAACATCTGTATGCACCTTGATTTTGGACCCCCAAAACACATAAAATAAGAGATTCAGGCCACAGTTAGTTAAAGTTCACTATTAATACTAGCGCGGATGCAAATATAGCAGAATGATATTGGGTATTAAACTTTTACTTCAGCAATCTACATGTAATTTAAATAAGATGTTAGACCCGCACACATACTCTCTAAACTGACTGTAGTGACTATGTGAGCAGATCTAACATCTAATTTTAACTAGATTGGTACTTCAGTGGCTTAAATTTATTCAACTTCTTTCAGGAATTCAATTTTCTTGTCATAAATGCATATTGTCAATTATTATGCTTCCTGTCAGTTTGTCTCTGTGACATAACCCATATACCCTACTATTCTTGCATTATGTTCTTATGATTTAAATACACTGTAGCATAAACATACTATGCCGAAATAGTGCTCGACTATGGGTGGCACTGCACATGTAGCTCTCCCGTCTGTCAATATATATTATTTCAGAGAGCTACAGTTCTGCAGTACTTAACACTTCAGATGAAAAATTAACATTCAAAATAATTCTTTTAAAATAGTTTCTTGCAATCCCCCCCTTCAGTCAAATACTATTCTCTAAAACTATCTGTACATTATACCTAAAGCATGGAAAGTTCAAAATTAAAGAAAAAGATTATGACGCACGTTGCACAAGGTGACATATTATAATAGGAATGCATAATAAAAACATTAGTGTAGTATTTTGCATGTACTATATGCCTACATGTATCATAGTAGTCAGGGTTTGACACATAGTGCACTCGCACCATGTGTCAAACCCTGACTACATTTTTCTTTTTAATGAAATATAGTTAATTAACAAGGCTTTCTTTTCATTCAATTCATGGAATCCTGGGGGTGAATGAAACATTAATTCTTATTTGGTTGTTAGACTTGTTACTGGAGTATTTATTTTTTTTTATTAACACATACTTTAACATCTAAAATAATCTTTGTTGTAATATTTGAGTTTATAGTATGATATCATCATAATTGTTTTAAATGGGTAGGGGTGTTTTCAAACATTCATAAATAAATCAATATAGATTACAGAGAAAGTTTGTATTACTTCTATTAATTCAAAATTTTCTCAAAACCCCAACACAGGTAAAGTTTGACATCTGGGTATTTCACTGTGTATTAAACCACTTCCTGTGTATAGGAATTAGGAGACAGATGGCCACAGGTAGACTGGTAGCTCCCAAGGCATTCACACCTGTACAAAATAAGCCCCTCCCTCACCTGGAATTTACCACCCAGTAAAAAATCTCTGCCTTTAGGCATAGTGCATGCAAAATAAAACACTATTAAATAAATATGCACACTTCATGAATTCCCTAGTTCATTTAATAAAGGTACACATCCCTTAATTTTACATTTAAGGAAATATGCAAGGTATCTTACCTACTGATAATTTTTCAAGAAATTCTATATTTAAACTTATAATACATGTACCATATTACATATTTTTAGACAAAAAATCAGCATGCATTTCCAGGGATTTTGAAAAGATATTAAAGTTTGAAAATTTTTGCATTATTCAAAGACAAATGTACAAAAATTACAAAACATAAATTCCAGATTTTTTTTCATCAAAACTGTTTTAGAGGAGATTTACAAATCCATATATAGACAATAAAAATATTGCACACAGGTCCTTCCTTTAGTGGAACTATTGAACTCCAGGGAAGAACCCAATAAAGTGCAAACTACATTGCGCATGACCTTAAATGCCTGTTTATCAATTATGTAAGAGAAAAATAAATTAAAGAACTTGTTCTAATTAAAATAATGAAAAAAATCCTTATTTAAGCCTTTAAGTTTAATTTTTAATTAAGAAATTTGACAGATGAATAAAAAGAGTATTCAGTAATATACAATATAATACTTATTAAATTAATTCTCTAACTTAGTTCCATTTAGATATTCAATATTCAAGTCAACACTCTTTACATGAATGAATTATCAACAGTTTTGTCCTTAAAGTTTTCAATGGATCCACAGATCATGAGATGATGTCTCCTTTTATGTGTATGTATATATCTGTGTATACTGAAAAAAAGAAAGTTGCTGTGTGATGAAAAGGATAATAAAGAAGTCTCTGATGAGACTGTAGCTCTACTGGTCTGTATGCATAACAAAGAAAAAGAAGCACTTGGATTTGAAATTTTGCGACAGCATTAAAGAGAATTATGTATCTAAGTGTAGTCTACTTGGTGCCACATTACATTGAAATCATACCAAAATTGTAGGTGGAGTAGCATTTTAAAGGAATTTTTATACAGAAATTTCTATTTTTAGTAACCATGGCAGCACTGTTCATTGAAATTTAAAAAAAAAAAAACAATGCACTACGTACCTTAGTGCAGTCTACTTGTGTGCCAAGTTATATTGAAATCAGAATAAAACAGAGGAGTAGTGTTTTGAAAAATTACAGACAGATGGACAGCTAGACAACGGACAGACAACGGATGGACAGCTAGACGGACGGACAAAGGGACACCTTCCTATCGCATAAGCTCTTCTGGTCTCTGACCAGTAGAGCTAAAACAAGAGGCCCATGGGCCACATCGCTCACCTGAGAAGCTTTGACTGGGTCATGCAATTCTTAACCATGGATCTTAATTTGGACAATTTAAATTCCCTATTGTAGCCCCGCCCAACTCCCAGGGGTCATGATTTTGAATAATTTAGAATCTACACTACCCCAGGATGCTTCCACATAAGTTTCAGCTCTTCTGGCCCAGTGGTTCTCTTGAAGAAGATTTTTCCTATATATTTCTATGTAAAACTTTGATTCCCTATTGTGGCCCCGCCCAGCCCCTAGGGGTCATAATTTGAACAATTTAGAATCTACACTACCCCAGGATGCTTCCACATATGTGTCAGGTTTTCTGGCCCAGTGGTTCTTGAGAAGATTTTTTAATGACCCCACCCTATTTTTGTCTTTCTTTAATAATTATCTCCCCTTGTGAGAGGACCTGGCCCTTCATTTTAACAATTTAAATTCCCCTTCACCCAAGGATGCTTTGTACCAAGTTTGGTTAAAATTGGCCCATTGGTTCTTAAGAAGAAGTCGAAAATGTGAAAAGTTGACAGACGGACAAAATGTGATCAGAAAAGCTCACTTGATCCTTCCGCTCAGGTGAGCTAAAAATTATCAAATTTGTTTTTTTTCAATATTAAAGAAATAAAACTGCAGAATTCAATTGTAAATGGTTGGTTGCGTATTACCGTAATTATTCAAAGTAGTTTTTGTTGTATGGTTTGAAAAATTTTATTACATTGTATTCCTTAATTCTTTCTATTCTCACAAAGAATTACCTTTGCATTTCTTGTATTTACAAGGGGGACAAATCTTCAAGGTACATGTACACTATATGTCAGTATATATATCTTCATTTTCTGTTAAAGGAAAAAATAGAATAAATCATACAATATCAATTACATGTATAATAACAAAGCATGGATTAAATTTTCACCAAATTTAGAAAATGAATTGATCATGTTGAGTATCAAACTATCAATCACTCAAATTTCTCAATCCAGCCAAAATGACTGACACTAAAATTCACCCTAAGAGGACGAAGTACAAAATATTAATTATTTTCATCTCTAAATATACCATAAATGAAACTTTGTGCATGTTCTGCATACAGTTACCAGTATCTGTACTATAGTAGTTTTATGCCCTTGAGAATTTTTCATGATGTCAGATGATGCCATATTTCCATGTCTGTTTTTATACGCCTGTCTTAAGACGGGACGTATTATGTTATGCATGTATTATAGGCTTCATGTTCGTCCGTCCATCTGTCCATTCGTGTCCGGCTCATAAATTGAATACTATTAGGCCTAGGATTGTCAACTAATACTTCTTGGGTAGACGGTGTGACACACACAAAAAGTAGGTTGCTCTGATCTTCAATAAAAATGCTATGGCCAAATATGAAAAATCCTGTCTAGCCTATTTCAAGGTCACTGTGACCTCATAGTTGCTTGTGTTAATTAAGAGTTCTTGATGGCTATATTCCAGATAAAGATCTTTCAATTGATTTAATGTAATTAAAAGAAATTAATGTTTTAGTGTATGATTAAAACTAAATTAGTATTGTATAATATAATTAAAGCTAATTATACATGTGTTCATTGAAAAAAAAATTTACATTTCAATTTTTATATATTTGCAACAAATTGCAGTCATGTCTCACTTAGAATTTTATAGTCTAAAGAATGATTTATTTTTTATTTTTTTATTAGACTGTAGCATTTCCATTATTTCACAAAATATTCAATAAACAATTTAAAGCTGCAGATAGATATTTGTTAAGCTCTAACACAGCCAGTTTAGAATTATATGATGTATTATTTAGTTATAATTAATCCCTACACTGTAAGTCTCTTAGAGATGTATACATGTACAATATTTTCAACATGATAAGAAATGGAAATTAGATCATTGAAATCTGTGTCAATCTGTTAATCAAGGTTACCTGATTTTCTTTCACTCTAACCAATTTATGATTATTGAACAATATTTGACGGACATATCATGCTGTGGCGGGGCATTTTATTTTTCTCTGTGGTAACTCTTTGAAAGTTAAGAGAGTTGATTTCTTAATAATTCTACGGGAATGTAAATTAGGCAGGTCGATAGGTTAGGAGCTAAGAAGGCCTAATATTCATGAAAATCTCATGTGCACCCATCTCTGTGTCTGACGCTTAGGAGGCCACATATACATGTAATTCTTGTGCGGCTACCTTTGTGTTTGAAGTCAGTGGGCGATGACTATTGAAATTGGGAGTCCTTGTGTAATTTAAATCTATGCTACATTAACAAAGCAGGTTATACTGCAACATTCATGAAAAAGTGAACTTTATTTCTTAAATATCCAATTCCCTATCATTTCTAATAAAAAATCATATTATTAGTAATAAAGCTAGAATGTTTTTTATTTCAGTTTAAAGTAATAAAAAATATTTTTACAAATAAATATGTAAAATAAAAAAGTCTTAGCATTTGTGTCTTTTATTATTTACTTACACATAAGGATCAACATGCACACAGATGTATAATTTTCCCCTCAAAAGTACATGAAGATAACTTAATAATGATATTCCTTCCTATGTGTTCATGGTATAAAAATAAGTTTAGCAGTTTAAAGATTGATTTTCACTCAAAGTTTTAAGACTGTTTTTCAGAGATTAAAAAAAAAACATTTTAATAATTGATTATATCAATAATCATGTGGGTACATGTCTTATGTAAACTTCAGAGGATCAACAAATTTTCTAACAGAGATTAAGTAATTTGATATTTGGATACAATATAATTAGGAGTTTTTGGGGTGATTAGTTATGTCCATCATGACATGTAATATATTTAATCATTAAACACTGATCCCCATATTATATCTCAAAAATTATCTTGACAGCAAAAAAAAAAAAAAAAAAAAAAAGAAGAAGAAGAAAGAAAAAGAAATAATACTTGCAACACACGCAATGTTTGTTAATCCCTATAGTACACTACAGTAGTGGGATACTTTTACCATGTCTGAGAGAAGATAAGAATTAATTTTCTAATCAGTAATGCTGATGACTGTAATCAACAATGATCAAGATACTTATAAACTGTAACTTGCAAATTACAGACAAAGTTAGACATGACAATATATTTCTACCTTAATACTTTGTTATATACAATCACCAGCTTGTGTACACATTCAATGAGAATATTCGAACGAACGAGTACTACAACGTTAATTGTCATTGAGGAAATTCGAATTTTCAAAATTTAATCTAATATTCGTTGATGTGTATAACACGACTTTATTTATTTGTTAACTTGAAATGTCGAAAACTCTTCTAAAAATAATATCCCCATCGACTAGATAACTTTCACCAACCTTAAAATGCTACTGTCTAGGTTTGCAAACACTTTATCAGTGAAAGAAATTCATAATAATATGAAGACATTAAATATGTGTAAGTCAACATTGTTTAAAAATAAAATCAGAGGAAAATTAAAGTGAATGATCACTTATGGCACATCACTGTACTTATAAACTGTATGCAACTAGATCTTTAGGTGACAATATAAAAAATCATAGCTAGTGTACACATTCAAGTCATGCAGTAACATGAGGAAATTGAAATAAAATACAAATTTTCTTAACTTTGTTAACTTGTATAATGTACTACTGAATATCCCCATCGACTAGACTGCTAGCTTTGCAAACAAAACAGAAATTCATAACATCTGAAGACACTGTAAGTCTGTTTATAAAATCAGAGGAAACGGGATGATCTTATACTAGATCTTTAGACTAAAAAAAAATCTATGATCCATGCAGTAACATGTGAAATAAATAACAAATTCAATAATTCTAAATCTACTTACAAAAATAGAGCAGGTCTTTGTCAACATCATGTGGAAATTTCCTCATAATCTCTTGTCGCCGTTTTTTATTTTCCTTGGTTGGCATTGGGTAATTCTAGGGATTTAATAAAAAATGCATCCTTCTGCACAGAATTTTTAAGAAGTGAATTCATAGATAGAATATTGCTGCTTTTTTTATTTATTGGTTTATCTTTTTTTTAATTTAAACAATGCACAGTTCACGAGCAAAAAAAAAAAAAAGAAATGAAATAAATTATCAGGCCTATTTTTTCTGATTTTTGTTGTTGTAAATACTACCATAGATAATACCCATGGTAGTATTTACAACAACAAAAATTTAAATAATGGTAATTAAAATGTCCAATACCAAAAATATTAATATTTTAATATAAATGGGACATCGATCATGATCATTGAGAACATGATAAGAAGGAGGAGGGTAGTGGGGGGGGGGGGGTAGTCTCTGTGTATCTCTAAAATAAAATGTTTCCCTTGAAACGTCAAGAAAACTTTATTTGCATGGTCAGCGTTTGAAAGTCCAGTCAGCAGTACATAGCCTCAATAAAGCCCCGTCTTCTTTTTCTTCACGGCATTTTGATATATTGTTAACCTTCTACATGTATGATGTTCAAAATTGTATCATTCACCAAATATCCTTCATGTGATAATCAATAGCTAGTAACCTATAAAATTTTGTCTCTTCAAATCCCATTTTTGTGAAACGTAGAATGAAAAATTAAAAGCTATTATACGAGTATTCATTTTACTTTCATAAACATGATTCAAGTTTATATTTTTAAGGGGGAAAATATATACAATTTATATTTATTGTTTGCTATCAATTATGAATGGTGTAAAAATGTTGGATTTAATTTTTAAATTGAAATTGAAAAAAAAATTATGACTTCATCAATCCGGAGGTTTAGTAAAGCATGGAGTTTGTTTTTCATGAGATTCAGTTGTTAATTCGACTCTCTGAGTGTTAATATCCCCTGTGTATGTTTTGTTAGTTCCAAGCAAATTGTGACAGTTTTGCTACCTGTGGAAAACAAAAGACTCTTAATTGCCTCTAGGTATATACATACATGTATCATACCCTATCGAGATCTGGGGTGAAGATATTGGATTCTTGAAAGTTAGCGAGGTGGGGGGGGGGGGGGGGGTGGGTTTAACAGCAGACTTAAGTTGCTTTATTATAGTATTCAAACATTTACCATGTTTACTGCAAAATTAAGAAAAACAGGTTATACTACATAAGTTGATAATTTTTTTCTTTGAAATAAAACTCAGATGACAAATATCAAAAAAAAAAAAAAAATCACATTGAGCTTAACTTAGGATCGACACCCCCGTCCAAAAATATAGTCCCGTCCAAAGCTAAAGCGTTTAGAAGTCAACAGAGTCAATATCTCGAAGTGGGGTCTTGTGACGCGTTTATGAATATGTCCTATTTTTGTTTTATCGATAATATAAAAATGTATCATTTATAAAATTTTATAGCTTGAACTTTAGTTAAAAGAATATATATGTCCGATCTGGGACACTAATCATAATACGACACTCTCTACAGAGTTATGTCCCTTTCTAGTACGTAAGTTATAGATTTAAAATACTTATGGTCTTTATGTTTACCTGATTTTTTTTTTCATCTAAACAATAATAGCCAATGTAACTTTTAATTTAAGAAACTTTGGACGAAAAAGAATTTTTTTGAAAGTTTTATAGAGAAAAATGACAATTTATAGATCATTGATTTAAATTATAGTAAATACTCAAAGAGGTCTCCTTAGAACTGTTGGTATATAAAGAAAATAATGTGTTTATTATATTATATATACCATCATGAACATGTTTTAATGTTATTCTAGAAATCACAATTTCACACATAAATATCGTTCAAATTGAAGAAATAAATGAAATTAAAAAAAAATAAGAAAACTGAACGTAAAAGATAACAAATGTAAAAGATATATCAAATGTAAATTCTGTGTGAAAAGTATACACATGTACTTAACTTTCCTACCAATGATCTTGTATTCAAAGTGTACAAACAGTACATTTCAGATAGCTACAGAACTTGTGAAATAAACTAAATAGG
This sequence comes from Saccostrea cuccullata, assembly GCF_032062105.1. Lineage (NCBI taxonomy): Eukaryota > Metazoa > Mollusca > Bivalvia > Ostreida > Ostreidae > Saccostrea > Saccostrea cuccullata. Next base: position 997,704 of record NW_026925910.1, read on the forward strand.
GATACTAGCACTATTGTTTAATATCAAGCATCTCAGGTTTTTTTGTTTTTTGTTTTTTTGTTTTTTTTCTTTTTATAAATATGTATTGAAATCTTACGAGATAGTTCAAACTTAGCACTGCACATCAACAGAAAATACAGAATAAGAGCAATAGCATGTACTTTCTAAATGTAAATTGATAAATTGTAAGAGGACTAAAATTTTCATAGGGAGAATCCATCATCATGTTAATTGCTCTGTCAATCGGACTGGTGTATTCTCTTGAATGAGAATAATATCATGTCAATGAAATATTTTTACTCCGATAAATGTAAAATGTACTAAGAGGACTGAAATTTTAAGTCTGTCAAGCACTGGTGTGTTCTCTTGAATGAGCATAACTTTTTTATTTCTCAATGAAATTTTGCCAGTTTGGTATTATTTTGCTTGCAATAGCATGTACTTTTTAAATGTAAAATGATAAATTGTAAGAGGACTGAAATTTTCATAGGGAGAATCCATCATCATGTTAATTACTCTGTCAATCGGACTGGTGTGTTCTCTTGAATGAGCATAACTTTTTTATTTCTCTATGAAATTTTGCCAGTTTGGTATTATTTTGCTCGCAATAGCATGTACTTTTTAAATGTAAAATGTTAAATTGTAAAAGGACTGAAATTTTCATGAAATTTTGGGAGAATCCATCATCATGTAAATATTACTCCAATAATTGTACAATCGGACTGGTGTGTTCTCTTGAATGAGCATAACTTTTTTATTTCTCAATGAAATTTTGCCAGTTTGGTATTATTTTGCTTGCAATAGCATGTACTTTCTAAATGTAAATTGATAAATTGTAAGAGGACTAAAATTTTCATAGGGAGAATCCATCATCATGTTAATTACTCTGTCAATCGGACTGGTGTGTTCTCTTGAATGAGCATAACTTTTTTATTTCTCTATGAAATTTTGCCAGTTTGGTATTATTTTGCTTGCAATAGCATGTACTTTCTAAATGTAAAATGATAAATTGTAAGAGGACTAAAATTTTCATAGGGAGAATCCATCATCATGTTAATTACTCTGTCAATCGAACTGGTGTATTCTCTTGAATGAGCATAACTTTTTTATTCCTCTATGAAATTTTGCCAGTTTGGTATTATTTTGCTTGCAATAGCATGTACTTTCTAAATGTAAAATGATGAATTGTAAGAGGACTGAAATTTTTATAGGGAGAATCCATCATCATGCCAAATTTCTGTTAATCGTACTGCTGTGTTCTCTTGAATGGTCATAACTTTTTTATTTCTCTATGAAATTTTGCCAGTTTGGTATTATTTTGATCGCAATGGCATGTACTTTTTAAATGTAAATTGATAAATTGTAAGAGGACTGAAATTTTCATAGGGAGAATCCATCATCATGTTAAACTCTGTCAATCGGACAGGTGTGTTCTCTTGAATGAGCATAACTTTTTTATTTCTCAATGAAATTTTGCCAGTTTGGTATTATTTTGCTTGCAATAGCATGTACTTTTTAAATGTAAAATGATAAATTGTAAGAGGACTGAAATTTTCATAGGGAGAATCCATCATCATGTCATATTACTCCAATAATTGTACTTAAGTCTGGTGTGTTCTCTTGAATGAGCATAACTTTTTTATTTCTCAATGAAATTTTGCCAATTTGGTATCATTTTGCTCGCAATAGCATGTATTTTCTAATTGTAAAATGATAAATTGTAAGAGGACTGAAATTTTCATAGGAAGAATCCATCATCATGTTAATTACTCTGTCAATCGAACTGGTGTATTCTCTAGAATGAGCATAACTTTTTTATTTCTCAATGAAATTTTGCCAGTTTGGTATTATTTTGCTTGCAATAGCATGTACTTTTTGAATGTAAAATGTTAAATTGTAAAAGGACTGAAATTCTCATATGGAGAATCCATCATCATGTCATATTACTCCGATAATTGTACTTAAGTCTGGTGTGTTCTCTTGAATGAGCATAACTTTTTTATTTCTCAATGAAATTTTGCCAGTTTGGTATTATTTTGCTTGCAATAGCATGTACTTTTCAAATGTAAAATGATAAATTTAAGAGGACTGAAATTTTCAAAGGGAGAATCCATCATCATGTCATATTACTCCGATAATTGTACTTAAGTCTGGTGTGTTCTCTTGAATGAGCATAACTTTTTTATTTCTCAATGAAATTTTGCCAATTTGGTATCATTTTGCTTGCAATAGCATGTATTTTCTAAATGTAAAATGATAAATTGAAAGAGGACTGAAATTTTCATAGGGAGAATCCATCATCATGTTATACTCTGTCAATCGGACTGGTGTGTTCTCTTGAATGAGCATAACTTTTTTTATTTCTCTATGAAATTTTGCCAGTTTGGTATTATTTTGCTTGCAATAGCATGTACTTTCTAAATGTAAAATGATGAATTGTAAGAGGACTGAAATTTTCATAGGGAGAATCCATCATCATGCCAAATTTCTGTTAATCGTACTGCTGTGTTCTCTTGAATGGTCATAACTTTTTTTATTTCTCTATGAAATTTTGCCAATTTGGTATTATTTTGCTTGCAATAGCATGTACTTTCTAAATGTAAAATGATAAATGGAAAGAGTTAGGACTGAAATTTTCAAAGGGAAAGAAATAAAGAGATAAAATCAATTTCCATTCTCCTGTAGGATAATATATTCTATAAAACATTATGATAGAGAACTTTTAATCCTATTTGTGACAATTATGGAACTTCTTGTCCCATTTCACAACTTATGGGATAAAAAATCCCATGTAAGGTTAAAAATGGGAATTTTGATTCTATAGGAGAAAAAATCCCACAGAACTCATTTTTCTCCCACAGAATAATGGTGGGATATTGGTTAGGAGAGAAAATCCCACCATAATCCCATGGGATTTCTTGATTTCAGGTGTAATATCTTTTAAACTGGAAGATATTCAGGTGTAAAGGTTAGTCCATGTTGTGCGATTAAAAAAATCCCACCGGATGACATAAATTTTTTCTATGTATCTTTGGAAAAGTGGTTGGCGAAAGTCCGGACAAATGTCGTGTCCGGAGTTAAATGTCGCACTGTTCTATTTGAAATGGATAATTTCGACCAAAAAATGCAAAATAACTCCAAGAAAATAAAAATAAAATTTTCTATGAGTAGTTGCCATATTTCAATTTTAAATTGTTCCCTTTAGTAATATTTTTAGGATTAAAATAATCGATAGAATTACATGTACAATATGTATACATGTATCTTTAAATGGAAATGTTTAGGTCAGTTAAAAAAAAGTCGCCCGCGTGGTGCAGTGGCTAGAGCGTCTGCTCTAGAATCGCGAAGTAAGGTGTTGATCCTTACGTCGCGGGTTCGAATCCCACTGTGGGATGTTGGTCCTTCGGATGAGACTGTATAAACCGAGGTCCCGTGTCGCAGTAGGTGCTGACACGAAAAAGATCCCTCCCTGCTCAATGGCCCTGAGTGCCGACTATAGGACAAAATTTGCAGCTCTCCACCGGCAAGTGGTGACGTCTACATATAAGTGAAAAATTCTCGGGAGAGACGTTAAACAATATACAATCAATCAATCAATTAAAATAAAATAGTTTGTTGCCCTCTCCCAACCGACAGGCTGAAAATGGCCAGACTCAATTTTTTTAACCTCCAGGAAGCAATTTTTTAAGGTGTACTCTGGATAATATGATTAAAAAAATGGCACTGACATCAAAATTTTCTGAGAAATAATAATTTTCTTACCTGCTTACCAACCCAATATTTTGAGACCGGGTAAGGAGAGGGCAACCAACATTTTTCTAAAGTTGGCCTTAGGTTAAAAATTTGATAAACCGTGTGTTTACAGGATATGTGTGTCGCGTGCTGTGCTTTACTGGTTCCTTGCATGATCATCAATCATTGTCGCTGTGAATCCACTTCCGCCAAGTCGAGTTTTGTCAGCAAACTAGTCTTAATAATTTCATTTCGTAACCGTTTCTTTTGAAACAAAAATCGATCAAGAAGCAAAGTTTAATACAAAATTTTGGTATCAGAAAGTGGGAATGCCAAGAGGGCAAAAGGGGGCACTCGCTTACAATCGCAATGGCTTGCCCGCTATTTATCAACAGGGATTAACGTCTTAGAAACAAGTTCTTGTTGATGGAGAAACATCAACACTTTCTGACATTGTTACGTGTATCTTAACTTTTTAGTTGGATAACACAGCTACTATCAGAAACGAAAGGGAAAAGAATTTTAGATTCCTAGAATGTTAAAATTAGCTTAATAGTATAGAACTCAACTTCTCCAACTTGGATAAAATGATAGTTCTTATTTGTTTTTTTGTTTTTTTTCATTATTATTCAAAGTTCTTTGATTGGCTCAAACTTGATCACATATTCAGGCACATAACATTAAACAGGCTTGTGTTGTAATAGTCACCCGCGTGGCGCATTGGTTGGAGCGTGTGCTCTAGAGTCGCGAAGCAAGGAGTTGATCCTTACGTCAAATCCCACTTTGGGACGCAGAGACGCCTTCTTATGAGACCATGAAAACCGAGGTCCCGTGTCGCAGTGAGTGCTGGCACGAAAATGATCCCTAACTGCTCAATGGCCCTGGGTGCCGAGAATAGGACAAAATTGCAGCTCTCCACCTGCAAGTGGTAGCGTTTCAATGTGAGTGAAAAATTCTTGAAAGGGACGTTAAACAACATACAATCAATCTCTCAGTGAACATGCATTTAAAGATTGTGAATTGCATACCGAGTTGATGCTTCTAATAACGGAAGTATCTTCAAAAGAACAGTACTGCATTGCTGACTTTACGATAGCTAATGTTATTGGTGTTTTCTAAAGAAATGCTTTAAACTTCTGTGATGTCTCTAATAATGTTAAAGATATAACAATGTCTTGAATAAGGATCTACTTTATATCAAATCATAATTATGTGATATGCTTCTCATCATGATACAAAATATAATTTTAAAATATGTAACTTTTCTTTGCACTTTTCTTTGCTCTGATAATGTATTTTGTATGAATAAAACATAGCAGATATTCACATTCATGACATCGTTTCATCATTACATCAAAGTTATTAGTATTTTACAGTTTGTGGACATTTGTCAAATGGAGTCTTCGCTCTGGTAGGCTCGCAGTCTCAAATTTCTCAAGAAGTCCTGGACTCCTACACACGTGTGTTTCACATGCCTTATCTAAGCCCCAACACAGACAACGCTCCGCATCAGACCAAACCATTCTCCATCTTCATGAAGCCAGATACAACCCGCGCCATGGCCTCCATTATAACTCATTATAAATGGATGAAATTCTGTTACATTTACGACACAGATTCTGGTGAGGTTTTCTTTTTTTTCTATTATGAAGGTCAGCTCTGTTTAATTAAGTGCAAGAACTTGAACCTTATCGAAATCATGCTTTCTTAATTGAAACATGCTCAGTATCAGCATTGGCTAATTATTGCTTCAATATTCATGATTTGGGAATTAGGGAACTTTTGTTCATTGTTAATAGCCTGTTTTCTTTTTGTTATCAAATCCCTAAAGTGTAGTATTTTCTGGTTTAATTTCAGTTGAGACAATCCTATTTGTACAATTATTTGACTGTCTCTCCTCGTACTCCTATCTTGTCATGAGTTCTTGCTATGTAAACTTGTTAAAAAGAGCGCTGAGGGGCCCGTTATTAAATGTATCAGACAGTAGTTTCCAGAGAGAACTATCTATACATTGATTGACTGTTTTATGATTACATAATATATCGTGAAAAACTTTGTTTAGCAATCAAAATCGAGAATTCTTGTTTTTAGGGTGTGTTACTTTCTCCAATATTATGAACCAACAAATGAAATTATTGAACTGAATCATTAAATAAACTCTTCGAACATTTTAAAACTTAGAAATTGTAGGGATAGCAATATAAAATGGTATTGTAATGAAAAATTAGACTTAAATGAAAAGAAGTTAAATATACTAGTTACCTATAGAAATGAAATAAACTATATATACATCGTTCCATTCAAATATATATCAGTTTCTTATTGTATCAGCAAGGGTATTTTACTCACTCACTTAGTCATTTAATAACTTTTAGAAAACTAATTTCTATTCCCAATTCCAATTCTGGCATTGTAGAAGCAATTTATAATTACACAGAAATGTAAATTGAAAACATAACAAGACAGTGGAACATTACCATATATTTTTTTATTTTATTCACACAAAACTTTAATGGGAATATTAATAGAACTTTATTGAGAATTGATTTCAAACAAAAGTACACAAAAAAGTTGAAAAAAGGAGTCATAGAACTCTTTTAAAAAGGGGGGAAACCCTTTCTTCTTAATTTTAAAATACTTGAATATTCTATTTGCAATATACATTGATAAAGTTAATTTTTAAATTTTTAAACATCTTTAAATAGGTTTATCACGACTTATGGAACTGAAGCAGCTGTTAAAAGACAACGACTTTCAGTATGCGGAAGTGACGTCAAGACGTCTCAAGAGCTTACATGACGCCCACAAGGACCTTAGAACGCTGGATGAAGAACATGGACATTTAAACGACACTAATCCAATCCATATTGTCTTTGATTTATCGAATGAAACTGCTTACGATGCGGTTTTACAACAGGTTTAACAATCTTGGACTTATTAGCTCACCTGAGCTGAAAGCTCAAGTGAGCTTTTCTGATCACATTTTGTCTGTAGTCCGTCTGTAAACTTTTTACATCTTCGACTTCTTCTTTAGAACCACGTAGCCAATTTTAACCAAACCTGCCACAAAGCATCCTTGGGTAAAGAGGATTCAAGTTTGTGAAAATTTTGTGGTATGTTTTAAAAATCTTCTTCTCAAGAACCACAGTGCCAGGAAAGGTGAAACTTATGGGGAAGCATCTTCAGGTAGTGTAAATTCAAATTTGTTCAAATCATCGCCCCCGGGGGTAGGGCGGGGCCACAAGGGACGATCAAAGTTTTGCATTGAAACATATAAGAACAATCTTTAAATATCTTCTTCCCAAAAATAGCAAAGCCATGATTGGTCATATTTATATGACAGCATCCTCAGGTACTGTAGATTCAAATTTGTTCAAATCATGACCCGCGGGGGTAGAGCGGGGCCATAATCAAGTCCTGTTTACTCTTCGCCGTATTGCATATGGATTTTTACCTGGAAGCATTCCTCAGGTAGTGTAGATTTAATTCTGTTCCAATCATCCCAGCCAGGGTTAGGGGGCGGGGGGCACAGACTTAAAGGGTAAAAAAGTCAGTGAGTCAAAGAAATATACAGGCATCCTTAGTTAGTGTAGACTCAAGTATTCAAGTTTGTTCAAATCATAGTCCCCTCTCTTAGCCACAGTGCTCAGGTGAGCGATGTGGCCCATGGGCCTCTTGTACATTTTAATATTGTTAAACATTACATATCAAGTTGTTATATAGTATATGGTGCTAAAATTTATGTTTTTCCTGCAGATACGAAATGTCGGAATGAATAAAAAAGGATATTCATATTTACTTGGCAGTTTGGTAGGTGTGTTTGTAGAATCACTGTCTAAGTGTTAAAAGTTTTTCGAATATGCTCCAAGTATGATATTTTACTTGGGTGAGCTAAAAAAAGTATGACTTCCAAATTTATTAATCTTTTCTTTCCTGTAATTTTTTTTTTTAAAATCATGCATCTCATTCCAAAACAGGATATAGTAAACCATGGATTGGAACGATTTTCTCATGGTGGTGTTAACATCACAGGATTTCAACTAGTAGATCATCAGTCAAAAAATGTCACAAATTTTCTGAAGGAATGGAGAGAATTACCAGTCTCTATTTGGAAAGGGGCCGGGGAAACAGTCAGGGTAAGAATTTTCAATGGAAATTGATCATTTGATGGAGTTTTCTTGATCGAACGAAATCGGCTAAACACAGACTGCCTTCATTGACTTCATTATCTCACCAGGTTGCTTAAGAAAAGGCATACCTTCAAATAGCGTATAATTGCCATCCTGCTGGAAAATATTTAAAATATATGTTATCCTTACAAATAAAATTAATGGAGTGCAATGTATAATGAGTACATTTTGAAAGTGTTATCGAATAAAAATGCTCCCCAAAGGAATTTATACAATTTTGTTTATTGTACAATTATTTGCACCAGGAATTTTACATGAAGTTTATGGGCAGCGCATATTATTTTAAGATAATGTAAATAAATCCTTTACGTCAGAAATTTTGAAAAATGAAACAATTTTTTTCTTTTCATATCAAGGGCTGATAACTCTTCAAAAAATTATGGTGCAAAGTAACACTTTTTCAGGTGGAATCTGCTCTCATGGTCGACACAGTGAGCCTTCTGCGTGAAACCATTCAATCAATGATAAATAACAATTCTGAAATCTTCAGATCTACATTTAGAAGAGCAAAAGTATACAATTATGACTTTACTCAAGGCATACCCTGTACTGGAAATAGACCATGGATGCATGGATTAAATATAATGAAGAATCTAAAAAAGGTTTGTTTATGAAATATAGTTAAATACATGTTTTGACAACATATTCTAGATAAATAAACTAAAATTTTATGAATTTGCTTTTTAAATTGCATCAAAAACACAATACCCTAGGCCCAAATTGACATACGAATCAACTTCAAAATATATGATTTACAGAACAGGATAGGAGATATAAAAGGTGTTCTTGAATTTTAAAGCAAATAAGGCCAATAAGACAAGGCATTTTCTCCTGTCAGTAGGTTATTTAAAAAAAATTTGCTTCGAATTAAGTAACCAAATAAATCATATATTTTGCTTAGTGATGTCAGAAATTACGTTTGCATTAAATAAAATTTGTACAATCTGAGAAAAGACGATTTATCTTCACTTACAGGTTTCCATTAAAGGACTTACTGGTGACATATTTTTAGATGAACACGGACACAGATATAATTATACTTTTGGCGTCTACAGAGTGGAGTTCAAACAAAATCCAACAAAGGTAAGTAAATAAGAAACCTTTAAGATCAATTTATGTGCATATTAATTTAATGTAAGTTTTTTGTTTTGTTTTTTTTTGGTTTAACATCCCTCTCGAGATTAAACACTTGTATGGAGACGCCACCACTTTCTGGCGGAGAGCTACAAATTTGACCTATACTCGACACTTGAGCAGTAAGGGATCTTGTTCGTGCCAGCATGTACTGCGACACGGGACTTTGGTTTAAACTGCCTCATCCGAAGGAGTTTGTTCATTACCTTAATTTTTCTGAAACATATCAAATTAAAAAAAAATGCTAAATGTTTTTTGAAAAGTCATTGAAACGCCTCTTAGACTCTCAAGCGATGTTTTTTTTTTTTTCGTAAAAGGTTGCCATTTCAAAATCATCTTCAGAATTACACTGTTGATTTCAACAAAAGTTAATTGAAACAGAAAAAAATAAATCAAAAAGAAAATTATTTTAAATGTTTTTATAGCGAATGAAATTTGAGCCGAGCATGGTCCCTACATCCAGGAAAGGGTAAAGTACGCGCCACATTTTAAAAGAATATAGACAGTAAAATATTATCAAAAATTGCTTTTCTCAAATGCATTGTTACAGGGCAGGGTTGGCCGGGATATACCGGTGGTGGAAATTACCAGTGGTAAATATCGGTATTTCCAGTCCCGGTTAATACGACAAATTTTATCCAAACTGGGAAATACAAAATTTTGCAATTTATTTCTTGTAAATTATTTCATATTATACATAATTCAGAAATAAAATGAACATAAAAACAGTAAATGAATAAAATCGAGAGTATTTTCTTTAAAAATACTTAGTATATCACTATTCTAGGTTCTCTACCAATATGCATTCTGCAGCAGAACATGTTTCCTTGATTGTATTTTAAGAACAAAACTGAAGTTTTCTGATTCAAGTTTCTTTTCAGTTTAGTATAATTATGGAGTTTATTAATTATAAACCCAAGAAGATAATTGTTTTAATTCTTCTATAAACACTGCAGATATTAAATCAATTATGTTGTTTTTTAAACTAATTGACTCTTGACAGTTTTGTGCTCCTATGTGAGAGATATAATTACCTTAAGCACTGAGTAGCACTGAAAGGCTTTTTCTTAGGTTTGGTATATACACTACATTTTACACTTAACAATTTTCTTAGATCTCTCTTTATTTACATTAAAAAAATCCATATGGGATACCTATATCTTCGTTTTATAATTATTTAAAATGAAATATTTAGGAAGTCATGTTTTTTTTATAATGTGATACAAGATTGATATCTTAGACAATAAGATGTACCACATGTCTACCCAAGCAAAATGATGTAAGTTATAAATAAGTAGCTTTTTCTTATTTCCCAGGAAATACCAGTAATTCCCGAGAATTACCAGTATTTCCCACCGTCCTGGGAAATATGAGTATATCCCGCTTTTTTGCTAACCCTGCTACAGGGACAACTGATATGCAAGCATAAAGTTGTATGAGATCTAGACGCACTTTTTCCTATTCAGGATCCCAGTGTAGGATGAGTTATTCTTCTGCAAAAGAGAACAAACTTTTTTTTTAAAAATGATTTAAGTTTCAGTCTGATTTTGTTAAATGTTGGGCGAAGGAGCGTTGTTTGTAAGAAGAGATATTTATAGAATAATCATTTTAGGCCTACATGCAAGGTTTAATAAAGTGCAAAACAAATATCGTGAAAACAAAAGAGTGTCATTCATTTTCGCTAAGTTGGGGCTACACTACATCTCTGAATATTCTAAAGGAAAAAAAGAGCTTAGATTCGGTGGGCTAGAAAGAACAATAAATTCTTTAGATCGATTTAATAAAACAGAAGAATATAATTAAACGGAGTGACCTTTATGGTATACGAATTCAATCACTTTTTTTATTTATATGTCTCAGATAGGCAGATGGATAGACAATGTCGGCTTCGTCCCCGAGGGAACCAATATAACACAAGAGACAGAAGATGACGGGCTGAAGACCTTGGTCATCACCAGTATTTTTGTGAGTAAAATTTATCACGCTCTGCCTGTATGTTAAAATTCAGCTTGATGTCTATAATTTAAGAGTCATGACAAGGATTATGAGGTGGGTGTGATAGGTCAGCAAGGGATGCTCGCACCTCCAAGGCATCTGATCCAACCTCTGATGTTTTAGTTCTCCGCGTTTGCTCTCATCCTGATTTGTATTGTATGAGCTTGAATACTGTTCACTATCCTTCGTATATGTCATACAACATTCCATGTGTATATGTTACGTTCGAAATACATCATTTCTAAACCAGCTGTGAAAATGAAACAAATATTTAATAATTCTAGGAATCGTTCATTAATGAAATTACACACACTTTTTCTAAGCAGGAGAGGCCATTTCTTCAATATAAAAAGGAATATGAAAATCCGGAAAACAGACGAAAAGTGAAGAACCCAAACGACCTGTACGAGGGTATTTTCCATTAATAATTGTTTTAATAACTCACAAGTTTATAATTTTTCGACTTGTACAAGGGTTGTTCAATAAGTTATACAACGTACGGTTTTTTCATAATAAATGTAAAAGCAAATGACTTTCTTTATTGCAGTTTAGATGTACTATTTAGACTCATAACCACCGTAAAAAGCATGGTTTTTCTTACAATCTTCATAAAGAAATTCACTTTTCATGTAAGCTTGGTCACTACACCGAACGGAAAACTGTTAAATTTGTCTTTTCTACGGTAATTAAATGAAGGGCGTATAAATGTCGCTGAATAACCAATATGAAGAATTTGGTTATGATATCGAAATAGATAAGTTTTCCACGCTCTACAGTCTTCAGATGGATTTAATAAGAAATCTACGAAAAATAAGATTGCTACAAGACCTCATGCAGTTTGATCAAAATCTTTAGGGCGCCAAAAAAGTTCGATGCTTCGATGCTGTGAGCAACACATCTGTTAATTACTTTGAAAGAAGTTGATATTGTTTGTTTAACGTCCCTCTCGAGAATTTTTCTTTCATATAGCCAAAAGAAGTTCTAACAAAGGAAATATGAATCTAAAAATATTTCTTTTTAAGCTGAGTGCAACATTTCCTCACAAATGCCTAAGAGAAAATATGTGGTTTGTGTCAGTTTAACATAATCACATAAAGAATGCATGACAAACTTTAGTAATGTGTGTAAAGTATTAAAATATTTAATTCAATACTTAAAAAATGCAAACAGAGAGAAACTTGTCTAATTATTGGAAAGAGAAGCAGGAGCTGCAAACATGTCGAATAAGTTTTTCTTTTTATTCAAGAAGATTGATATTAAATGAACCCACACTGGAAGAAAGGGCCATCAATGGCGTTCTTTTGATAAAAATTGCACTGAAGATAGTTCAACAGCCATTCTGAAAGAGAAGTCTTAGTCAGGTTCCCGAGTTAAATTTCTTGTTGCCTACAACGCATCTGCAAATAATTGTAGAATGTAGAGGAATCATGAGGAAAGTAAGCTAAGAAAATCTCAGTAATTGTGAGATATTTTTATTTGAAAAACTCCAGGAAGAATTTACAGTTTAAGCTACGTGCTATTTTTCAGTGTCTTTTGGCCATCCTTACAAAACAGTTTGCTGAGTCTGTTCTGGACATTGATATAAAGACCTAGAGACGTGTTGAAGGTTAACAGGGATACCATGATGGAATAAAAATATGAAGAAATTGTTTATTGTAGTTTAAATTTGAAAATAGCATTTTTCGTTAAGTATTGAACGACCCTTTTACATATTAAACATTAAAATTTTGAACAAAAATCCATGTGTTTATATCTTTTAGTGTAGAAGTTAAAACTAGAGGTACTGTGAGCAATGAGCTCACTAAATGATACCCCCGCCTCCCATATGAATATAATGGGAATGTCCATGTTTTGCTCTGGAAAATCCAAAATATATGTCTGATCAAAAAGTAAAATAGGAGGTGCACAATGGCAATATGTAATGAAGATTCTGTGAAAGTTTCATTAAATTTCCTTCAGTGGTATGAGAGGAGTTGCGGATAAAAGATGGGTACCCCAAAGCGTAACAGACGGACGAACGGACGGAAATACCGATTACTATATACCCTCCCACTTTTCAAGCGGGGGGTATAATAATAGAGATTTTTTTTTATGAAATTACATTTTATTAATAAAATTAAGTACTCGCATAAGATGTTTGGAATAACAACTGTCTTGTATAAAAATTATATTTCAGGTTACTGTGTGGATCTTATTGCTGCTGTTTCGGAAATGTGTGGAAACTTCAAGTACACAATAAGACCAAATAAAGACTCTGTGTACGGAACCAAAGAAAATGGGACATGGACTGGCTTAATTGGAGAACTTGTTCAGGGGGTTAGTCATCTGATAGGTGAAACCTGCAAAATAATAAATCTTATCTTAAAAAGTCTAAAATACAAACTGTACATTTTTTTGGGGGGGGGGGGGTAAGTTTTAATATTCTGCAAATACCACAGCGGTTTTAAAATGAAATATATGGCAAAACATCCCAATTGTTAAAAATTCAACCTATTGGGAAAACTCTTTTTAAACAGAAATTTGCCTATCCATTGCCGTTTTATCGTCAAATCTAATCACGATCGTTCAAGAATAAGATGAAATATTCCTTTTAAAATGATAACAGGCAACAATTTAAAAAAATGATGACCCATCAAAATATATTTTCTGAGCAAATATTTGTTTCCTATATTTGTTTCAGAAAGCAGACTTAGCAGTTGCTCCCCTGACAATAACAAAACAAAGAGAAGAGGATATAGCTTTTTCTAAACCATTCATGAATAGTGGAATAAGCATAATGATCAAAAAACCTGAGATTCAGAAACCCGGGGTCTTTTCTTTTCTGAAACCATTTTCCATCCCCCTTTGGATGTGTATAATAGCAGGATATTTCTGTGTCAGTGTTGGGATGTTCATCGTCAGTCGTTTTAGTCCAGCGGAATGGAGACGGAAGTGTTTACGAATGGATAATGGTGTCGTAAATAAGTTCACATTAGAAAGCTCACTTTGGTTTACCATGGGGGCACTGATGTTACAGGGTAGCGACACATGTCCAAGGTTAGTCAAAGAAAAAGATTATACATATAGATCTCCACAACGACAAAATTGAAATTCGATGATATTCGTACTTCTTTTGTAGCATAGGTATTGTTACCTTTTTAACAGCAATTAGGGATATTCAAATTTTGGACAGGTCTGTAGCTGGACGTATTATAGGGGGAACCTGGTGGTTTGCTGTTTTGATTGTCATTTCATCCTATACGGCAAATTTAGCAGCATTTCTCACAATAGACAAACTATTAACTCCAATTCAAAATGCTGATGACCTCGCAGCCCAAACAGAAATAACTTACGGTACACTGTCTTCTGGATCTACGCAATCTTTTTTCAAGGTATGCAAGTTATCTCTCTCCATGTTTGTCCACAACAGGCACTAGGATTAGATATGTAATTTAAAGCTATTTTTCTGATTTTTTCTCAATTACTACAGGAATCAAAAGTTCCAACATATCAAAAAATGTGGGCGTACATGTCCACTGCTTATCCAAGTGTTTTTGTCAAGACGACAGAGGAAGGTGTTCGAAAAGTCCGAGATATGAAAGGGAAGTATGCTTTTCTATTGGAATCGGTATATAATGAATACTTTAGTCAGAGGGAACCGTGTGACGTTATGCAAGTTGGTCCGCCACTCAACACCAAGGGATATGGTATCGCAACTGCAAAAAGTAGAAAACATCAAGAACTAACGTAAATTATTTATATTTTGTTCATGTCGCTTACAAACGTATTGAATAAGAGTGTACTTTACAAAAATAGTAATCACATAATAAATTTCAAAAAATGTCCTGCAGGGAAATGGTATCTATAGCAATACTTCAATTGAAAGAAAATGGATCTTTGATAAAAATGAAAAGGCGGTGGTGGATTGAGAAAGGAGAATGTGGTGTTCAGGAGGAAAACCAGGTATGTAACATACATGTAGGGTCATAATCTACAAAAGACTTACTGAATTATGTTACAGAAGTTTCATTTAATTCCATCAGTATGTTGTCTTAAACATCAGAGAACAGAGAGGATCTTAATTTGAATTTTTATTTGCATGTATTTATATAATAGTAAAGGTATATGTTTTAAAAATTATGGAAATTTTAATATAATTTTTATTTTCAATAGAAACAGGGTAGCAAGAAGAAGAAGAAATCACTTTCATTAAGTAATCTGGCCGGGGTTTTCTTCATTCTTATAAGCGGTCTTGTTTTTTCTATCATTCTCGCAGTTATTCATTTCCTACGATCGAGGTCCAACAGTAAACAAGGGGTAAGCATGTCCTCAACAAAACTATCAACTTCGAACGAATTTCAACATTTCTGCCTTTACAAATGTAGAATGTTGAAGAAGAGTAATCTTAAGTAAAAGCATGAAAATTTCCTCTAATTTATAAAAAAAAAATGTTCATTACATTGAAATTTACGAACTTGTTTATTTTCGTTTCCAAGGGGTTTCTTATGCTTGGGAATGACAATACAAGTATGTATCCTGAATATACTACATATCCTATAGGAGAACATAGCAATGGAATGAGTCCAAAAGTGCCTAAAGGGGTGTGTCATTCTTTTTGAAAATTCTTGATACATTCTGTATGCTTGTTAAAGTTAAAAATTAATTCTTCATTCTTAAATAAAATTTGCTTATAAAAATTAATGTAAAGAAGAGTAATTATCAAATTATTCTTACACTTAAGTTAAAGATAGTGAAAAAAGAAAATATTTATTTTAAATTTAAGCATAACTAGTTTAGCATTGTTTTTTAAAATTATAACATGTTACGTTTACGTTATTTGGCATCTCTATACGAATACAATATATAATGAACATACTTTGTGTAACTTTTTAAAGCAAATCAGTATTGCACGATATCGGAAAAAAACACTTTATGGTTTATTTTTTAAAGTAACAAATGAACATTAAGAAATTTTGTATTGTAGATTTTATCCAACTCTGACAAGTTTGCCACGAACGATGAGTCAAATCACAGAGTCAACCACATTCATGCTACCAGTCTTCTTTGACACGTGTGATTAATTTTATATAAACTACACGTATTTTATTTTTATTCTTTACATTTTTAACACCTCTTATCTATAATATTTTAATAAACTTAGCAAGCCCATCGATAAAATGTTAATGAATTCTAACCAAACCCTCAAATATTTCCCCACATGGTCAAATTGTATGATTGTACTCTGACTGTTAGTTTTTTATTCATTAATTCTATATGCATTTTTATTGTGTTGCCTTTTGTAAACATATAAATTTTATTGATGAAATTTAGAGAAGAACTTAATATTTTTATTGTGTAGGACAATTCCAGAAACGAAAAAGATCTATTTTTCAATCTTTAAAAATATGCATCGGAGTACATCAAAAGTAGTATCAAAATAAAGAGATGGCCTTAGTTTTCATCGAATTTGTCGCTGCTTAACTACTTCCATAACTGAATGTAAGACTTGATTTTTTTAAATTTTGTTTATGTTCTAATTGAAAGATTAAGGCGGCATATCCCCCTCCCCATTGTCAAATAACTATTTCGTACCTGACACGCTGATATTTTACATGATAATGACAAATTATTATAATTTTCTGATGATATAATATTCCACAGATCAACATTATTATCTGATAAATGGACATAACAATCTGACAAGCCAACTTGTCAGAAAATGATGCGACTTCTCAGAAAAATGTACTTATTTTCCAAAAAAGTATGTGGATTTTACAGATGTTATGATGACAAGCACACATTAGATGTCAGTAAGTTGCTTAAACATGCTGTATAAACAAGTTGTTCTAGGTCGTGATGATTTTTATCTTAAAAGTCGACAAATGACAAGCTGACATACAGTTGGTGTACATGTATAGGTCTGACAATTCAACATAAACATCTGACAAGTCGACATTAACAACTGACAAGTGGTGGCAGGAATGCATGTATGCCACATTAAAAGATAAATATGACCATAAATATATTTCATGTTCAGTTTTTTTAATATTGACGAATGTCCTATAGAAATACATAGTTAGTCAAAAGGCTAGTATATTACAATGTACAGAGATAATAATGTTTTAAGGAATGATGTGGCATATTAAAAGTTTGAATTGACAGAATGGTACTGTTTGTTTAGCTGTTGTTTTGCAATGAACATAATTTTCCGCATGTAGTGGGTACGAATTATTCTATTAAAAGGTGGACTGAATATGTTATTTAACATACTCGGTAATAATAATAGTTAAAAATAGTAGTTAATAATAATAGTTAAAAAAATCATGACGTACCAAAGGGTTTAAACCCTTTGGTACGTCATGATTTTTCTAACTATTATCTTAAAGATCAAGTGTTAATTAAAATTAATGTACATGGAAGAATTTTTATTTACAAACTAAAGGGTTCTAAATCATAACCAAGCACCCAGTATATAAAAAAGAGGCCCATGGGCCACATTGCTCACCTGAGTACTTGGATAATGTAGTTCTTAACCAGATTTCCCCTCTTGTTATACCTATTGTAGCCCCCTACCCCCGCCCCCGGCATGGTTTTATATCTAGAATCTACACTACCCCGGGATGCTTCCACATAAGTTTCAGCTTTCCTGGCCCAGTGGTTCTTGAGAAGAAGATTTGGATCCCCTATTGTGGCCTCGCCCTACCCCCGGGGTAATGTTTTAAACAAAGTAGAAACTACACTTCCCCAGAATGCTTCCACATAATTTTCAGCTTTCCTTGGCCCAGTGCATGGTTCTTAAGAAGAAGATTTCTAAAGATTTTTTAATATAAATTTTTATCTAAAACTTGGGATTCCCTATTGTGGCCTCGCCCTACCCCCAGGGATCATGATTTTAACAATTTAAATCTACAATCCCTAAGGATGCTTCCACGAGCTTTCCTGGCCCCGTGGTTCTTGAGAAGATATTTTGTCTTTTCCTGATTATCTCCCCTTGTACGGGGACTAGGCTCTTCATTTTAACAATTTAAACTCCCCTTTACCCAAGGATTATTAAGTTTGGTTAAAATTGTCCCAGTGGTTCTTGAGAAGAAGTTGAAAATGTCAAAAGTTTACAGACGGACGGACGACGGACATCGGGTGATCAGAAAAGCTCACTTGAACTTTCAGCTCAGGTGAGCTAAAAACTATAGCTGTTTCCTAGGTCAATACGATGATTTAGCCATCCTAGAGATGCAAAATTGACTGAGGGCAAAGGATTTATTGTACTTCGACTATTACTACATGTATATACCATTGTTTTGTCTGAAAAACAGCAATGTTTATTTCATCATATGATTTGTTGATTAGGGGCAGATAATACAAAGTTTTATAAACTAGAGTGTTCCAAGAAACCCATGGGTCCTCTGCTTTGTGGCATCATTAAAGATGTAAATAAATTTAAGCGTGGTCAGCTTCTTAAAGGTCAAGTATAATATTTTTGTGAAAATTCATAATTTTTCATTATTGTCAGTCTCTGGAGCAATATGAATGACATTCTGAGGTCTATTTATTTTTTGTCACCAATTTCCATCACTAATAGTCGTTTAAACTTACCTGTGTGACAAGTGGATCATTTATTGTAAATAGCTTATCTCCCTTGTTGCGTGACGTCATCAGAGACAGCGTGAAATAGGAAGTGCATGCTATATTGCCGTGTTTGGAACATTATGGTTTGCGAGATGTTGCCATGTGGGCTTTTAACTGTACCGATAAATCGGAACAACACATAAGTATATATTTAAATTCTTACGCACCTGAAATTGAGGGAAATATGGACATTCAATTTAAAAAGACGTGGTTTTGAGTCCAATAAACACGAAACACTATAAATATAAGCGACATTATACATAGACCAGTTTAGGCTACATTTTAATTAATTAAAAAATTATCCCACAAATTTCTTGGTTTTATTTCAAATTTACGTTCAATAAATAATGTCATCAGGGCTCGGAAAGAAAGAAAAAACGCTTTTCTATGATTTTGTCTTAATGGTTTAACTAAAATATTCTCTTTTAATTAAAACACATGTCCGTATCATTTTTATTCAATTTCTAATTGGTTTTAGAACACAGTTTTGAGTAAGAACCTTCGTATACTGGAAAATGGCAGATCCTATGATTTGCTGTACTTGTTTTTTTCTTTCTGAAGGGTGTTTTCCTAAGTTTGGGAAATGAAACAAGTCAAAGATTAAAAGATCTGGCGAATATTGTTGATGTGACAAAGCAATAACTTTCTGTTTACCCCAAAACTCCTTTACTCTTCATGGCCTGTGGGTTTGGACGCTGTCAGGAAGAAATTTAATGTAGTGAATTCCTCATTCTGTTTCATTCCTCTCATAAACCTTTCAATTTTCTGGCAAATATTTTGCTTACTAAGACTCCTTCAGAAATTTAACTACCTTCCTATATATGAATTTGAACAACAAGACCGCTAATATTTAAGAAAATAGCGTATAAAACTGTTTTTGTCTTCTTGCAAATTTTTGCTCTTCTTAGGCCTTTGCAGTTTTGTCAAGTAAATCTTATTCTAAATTTGTTTTGAGGGTTTAACGCAAAATGGATTCAAGTTTCATGATGTGTTTGAATTTCAGAAAAACGTGGATAAGAACAATTTTTGATTTTTTAAAAATAATTGTTTAGATTTTCTACACGCTCTTGTTTTCACTCATTTTTAAAAATATAGGGTGACCTTTGAGTATTAAACTTTTTTACAATCAAATGTTTCTTTAAAACAGTGTAAACTACCCCCAGAATGATGTCTATCAAATTTGCTATGTAACTTAAAGTCAATAAAACATAATCAGTGATAATTTGTTGAATTATCGCTAATATACATTGGTTGTTGTATGTCCTTGTTGACAAGGACGGTACCCATTTTTGATGCCCATTATATAATTTTTGTTAATTGAAATCCACCTGTTCATGTGTGTATGAAACAGACATAAGTTGCTGTAAATTTCACATATTTCATTAAGGTCTTCCGTTTCCAACGGAAGACCTTCTACTGATTCTGATGATTAAGATTATTAAGGTCTTCCGTCTTCAGCGGAAGACCTTGTTTTTCTTAGGTTTCTTTTCCACTATTTTTAAGGTCTTCCGTCTTCAGCGGAAGACCTTCTTGTTATTCTTAGGTTTCTTTTTCACTTTTATTAAGGTCTTCCGTCTTCAGCGGAAGACCTTCTTGTTATTCTTAGGTTTCTTTTTCACTTTTATTATTATTATTTTTATTCTTTTTTTTCTTACCGATTTTGTGCACGCGATTTCTCGAAAACGGCTCGATGGATTTCAACGAAACTTTCAGGACTTATGTAACATTACTTGAACCTTATGCATTTTTTTCCGTTTTGATGATGTCACTTCCGGTTTGGAAATATTGCCGATTTTATGAATTTTAAAGGGTCAGGTTGTCTCCAGACTTTCTAAATAATGGCTCTAGATAGAAACATGAAACTTTCAGGTATGATAGAGCAAAGTCTATAGATATGCGTAACGTCTTTCGTTTTACCGAAAATGCAGTACGTCGGCGCTGGCTATGGCTCGAAAAATGACATATTGCAAATTTCAAAATTTTTAACACCTTTTCTACGATATCTTTTTACCTGTTAACATTTTGTTTAAACATATAGAACAAAAGAAGTGTAAAATTTCAAGATCTTTCAAATGATATCTTTAAAAAAGGGCTGGCCCCTAAATTTAAGGGCCTAGAGGGGCCGAAAGTTTTTCTTTCAGAAGTCAAAAAGTATTAAGAATTTGTAAGGGGTCAAAGAATCAAAGTTGTTCAAAATGTCAAGCTTTATCTACTGGTGTCGTCAAAATACGTCCGGCGTCGTCACTTCCGGCCAAACCGGAAGTAGTCGGAAAACGCGTTTTTTTGCCGTTCTTGACAAGTTTTGTGGTTAGATTAGTCTCTGGAAGCATAAAACGTAATTTTTCCGTCCGTCGTCGTCACTTCCGGTCAAACTGGAAGTAGAAAAAATGGCTTATTTTGAAGGTTTTGGTGCAAAAATGAAATTATAAAGTCACTGGAGACTTTTTAGCTCATTGCTTTCTTTTGTTCTGTCACTTCCGGCACTTCCGGACGGAAGACCTACTCGTTGCTTTGCAACGAGCTTTGCTCTAGTTATTATTATTATTATTCTTTTTTTTCTTACCGATTTTGTGCACGCGATTTCTCGGAAACGGCTCGATGGATTTCCATGAAACTTTCAGGACTTACGTAACATTACTTGAACCTTATGCATTTTTTTCCGATTTGATGACGTCACTTCCGGTTCGGAGATATTGTCGATTTTATGATTTTTGAAGGGTCAGGTTGTCCACGAACGTTCTAAAAAATGGCTATAGGTAGAAACCTGAAAATTTCAGGTATGATAGTCCGAAGTCTATAGATATGTAAAATTTATTTCATTTCTATCTGAAGTGCCGCACGTCGGCGCTCGCTATGGCGCGAAAATAGTCCTATCGCGAATTTCAAAATTTTTACCATCTTTTCTACGATATCTTTTTACCTGAAAATATTTTGTTAAAAGATATAGAACAAAAGAAGTGTAGAATTCCAAGACCTTTCAAATCATACCTTGTAAAATGGGCTGGACCCTAAAATTAAGGGCCCAGAGGGGCTGGAAGTTTTTTCTTAATATCTAAAAACGTATTGAGAATTTGTAATGCATCAAAGAAGCAAAGTTGTTCAAAATATCAAGCTCAATCTATTGGGGTCGTCAAAATACGTGCGTCATAGTCACTTCCGGCCAAACCGGAAGTAGTCGAAAAACGCGTATTTTTGCCGTTCTTGACAAGTTTTTGGGTAACATATGTCTCTGGGAGCATAAAAATTAATTTTCAGTCCGTCCTAGTCACTTCCGGTTAAACCGGAAGTAGCAAAAAATTGCTTATTTTTGCATTAATTAACATAGCTTTAAAAGATTCAAACCATTTTTGGCGTTATTTCTCATTTTTTTTTGTTAAAAATGAAAGCTACTTCCGGTCAATCACGACGGAAGACCTACTCGTTGCTTTGCAACGAGCTTTGCTCTAGTTATTATTGTTTTTTTTTCTTACCGATTTTGTGCGCGCGATTTCTCGAGAACGGCTCGATCGATTTTTATGAAACTTTCAGGTCTGATAGAACATCAAAAAATCTAGATATATATTTTTTTATTTTGATGACGTCACTTCCGGTTTGGAGATTTCTGCGATTTAGTGAATTTTAGAGGGTCACTTTGTCCGGCAGATTTCTCAAAAAGCACTTAACACAGAAGCATGAAATTTTCACTGATGCTAGAGCAACTTTTGGAGAAGTGCACTAAGTATTTTATAACTACCGGATGTACGAAATGCCGACGCTTGCTATGGTCCGAATATAGTCCAAACGTAAAATTCTAAATTTCTGACACTTTTTCTTCGATATCTTTTTACCTAGAAATATTTTGTTAAAACATATAAAACAAAAGAAGTGTAGAATTACATGATCTTTCAAATGATATCTCGAAAAAAGGGCTGGCCCTTATAATTAAGGGCCTCGAGGGGCCGAAAGTTTTTCCTTATTATCTCAAAAAGTATAGAGAATTTTTAATACATCAAAGAAGCAAAGTTGTTCAAAATGTTGCGCTTTATTTGTTGGCGTTGTCAAAATACGTCCGGCGACATCACTTCCGGTCAAACCGGAAGTAATCAGAAAATGCATATTTTTGTCGTTCTTGACATGTTTTTGAGTAACATCTGTCACTGGGAGCATAAAATTCAATTTTCCGTCCGTCGTCGTCACTTCCGGTCAAACCGGTAGTAGCAAAAAATGGCTTAATTTTGCATTAATTAACATAAATTTGGAGAATGTAAACCATTTTTGCACTTCATTTCTCATTTTCTTTAACAAAATAAAACATACATCTACTTCCAGTCAAACAGGACGGAAGACCTACTCGTTGCTTTGTAACGAGCTGTGCTCTAGTTCTTATTATTCTTTTTTTTGTTTTCTTCCTAGACGCCAACTTTGACGCTTCATATCTTCCTCATTCCTGAACGGATTTTGTTCAAATTTTCAGAGCTTTTAGACTTTTCTAAACCCTTTTAGAATACTGTTTCAAAATTCGGAAATTACCGTCTATTAAGGAGTTATTGCCCTTTGATTAAATTTTTCATACCTCCGATTTCCAGACAAAGGCTCAGAAAAGGTAATAATTGGAGCACAAAACCCTTTGAAATTGAGGAGAGGAAGTATTGAAGTTGTGCACATCGGTTTTTGTTTTTTGATTTTTGCATTAAAAATGGCGCTAGAGAGGGGTCAAAATCTAGAACGCGTAAAACAGCAAAAAATTCGACATATTTTCCTTTATATCTTAAAAACTAAAAATATTTTGTTAAGACATGTAGAACAAAAGTTGTGCATAATTGCATGGACTTTCATATAATACTATTCAAAAGGGACTGGCCCCTTTAATTAGGATCTAGGGCGCTTGAAAGTTTTTGATTTATAACTCAAAAACGGTAAATATTTCGATCTGGATCATACGGTCAAAATTGTTCTTTTACACCTTTTTGATCTGATGAAAATGTTGTTTTGTTCGATTATACAGGGGGTATTGCGTAATACGTAGTAGAAAGCAGGCCAGGTTTTCCAATCGGAGAGGAAATCAGGCCTCTTCATGTGTTTAACTTAAACAGACTTGCCATCAATTATATACCCAACGGTATTTAATGTTAATTTTCTTTTAAATAAGGTTTTAAAGGTGCTTTATGATTCGCTATTAAATTATTTATTACAACTAGTCTTTCTTTTCTTCTTTTTTAGTTAGTTTAATAATGTTCAAAAGCGGAGAATATTAAATCTATCTTTATACGTTTAATTTATTATTACAACAAACTATGTAAGTAATTTTAAACTGTATGCATTGAATAATTGACATCATTAATTGTATGCATGTTACGATCTTCAAGTTCCGCGTCAGCTCGATGTTTTCAGTTATGTAACATAACCATGATAACGCGCGATTCCCACGAGGTCACCAGTGTACTAGCCACCTGTGGTATAAACAAAACAAGTATATTTGTGATCGTGTTTAAAATCTATCTTGTGCAAAGAACTATTCATTAATGGGAAATTATGTTTTTAATTATATCAAATAAATAAGATTACTTTACCGATCTTTTATATAATCTTATTCCAAACACTGGTTGCATTAAATCATTTTGAATTTCAATCGCTTTCTTTGGCCTGCTCACGCAACAATTGAAATCATGTTAACTCTTTCATTTTATTTAATTTCACTCTATTTTACGTTTGTTTTAATCAGTCGTAATTGCTTGTGTATTTCATTTCAAGTTCCATGCCTTTTAATAGCCGAATAAACAATTAATAGCTGGGTTTGCAACAATTTATTTTTCTGTATTTATCGAGGTGGTAATTGTTTTATGAATCTTAAACTACACGTACACATGCATGATAATTGTAAGTGGGGGTGAAGTTTCTAATTCACGGGAAAAAAATCATCGCGTAGATCGCAATAATGCGTATTTGAACGATCAGCATACCAATTTGCATACGTGGTTTTCATTCATCGTCCCCGCAATTCCATTCGGAAAATTATAAATGTGAATTAAGATAAATATTATGAGACTTTTTCCCATTCAGATTCATTTCGATGAACGATTTTATTTAGCAGTACAAGACTTGAGTGTTCTATATAATATCGCCATCTTAAAATGCCTTAGATTTTATTTTTAGTACAAAACGCTGGGACATTTACATTAATCAGTCTGTTATTTTTTAAATATTCGTTAACTCCATATGTAACTTTACTTTTCATTTTGTTGATACGTTGCGTAAGGACTAGCGATCTGCAGTTACTTAACTTGAACCATTATTGATTTAATAAATCCGTTTTCAATAACAAAATTTTCTCATACACATTTTTCCCTATCACAGATTATTTCCCATATGGTTATACCAACTTTAAACTTTTAAAAAGAATCTTCCAGATCATATGGATAGAATTATAGTCAATGAAATGGATTAAACATCGATAGGTTCATGTAACTCTGGCACGTCTAAACTTCATATTAAGCGACTTCTGTGCTGCGCAATGCCTATTTATATTACAGGTTTGATAGTAAAGTTGAAAAATAATTTAAGATTTTAAAGCAATGAATCAAACTTAATTTGTTTTTATAATTAATTCAAAACCCGTAAATTATTTTGTTATTAAGTATAGCTTGTATAATGTGCTAACATTTAATTTTCACTTGTTCTGTGATTAAATATCGGTAGCAGGTTATACATGTAAGAAGTAATAAACCTGCATCGTATTTCCAGAACTGAAAATTTAAGAACTTTTATTACAATCTGCAGGTACTGAATATTACAAATTTATCATTATTACATGTAATTACTACATTTTCACCACTTAATTTTAATTGTTAAAATCATAACCGACAGCATAATCAAACCATTTGTATCGTTTACCGTATATACATCATGTACAAGTAATTGAGTATTTTCTTTAAAATAATGAACTTGTATCTTACGCTCATTATTTTTCTTGGTTAAAAAATACATGAATGAGAGAGAGAGACTCGCCTTGCTCATATACATACATGTATTTATCAGATAGTTCTTGTATCAAATATATTGTCTAATTTATTCTATTAAACGTAATCTCCGTTTCCTATTTTAATTAAATTTATTTATAGATATTATTCAACTTCAAGCACAATATGTAGTACTAAAATGAAGTCCTTGCACGGGTGCTGTTGTACATCCGGAATTTTCTTTAATCTTTCATCCATGCGCTTCCTCCTTCTCGGAAAAAAATGTAAATAAATTCAACGGCGTGTATAAACCCATGTTGTTTCGGCCTAACGTGTTTTTGATCATGATCAGCAACCTAGGGGGATATAAAATGAAGATAATGTAGAAAAACGATTAGCTAAATTAGGAGGGTCTTTAAAAAAATATTCTCACGAACTTCTGGGCAAGAATGAGAAACCATACTTACGAAAGCTTCCTGATATACATGTAATAAAGATTACTATTTTTCAAATCATGACCGGAATAGGTATTCAAAATTTAAAATAGGAAGATGTACCACCGCAAACAAAGTAATTGTGTATTTTGGGGGTGGGGTGGGCGTGGATGGGTTAGGAATAACATTGTCTATTGCACTGTCCAGCTGTCCTCCTACCTCTCAAGGTTTTCCCAGGCCAGGCTTTAAATTTATGTAGAATCTGGGAGCTCATACTACTCGATACAAAGATTTCCAATGGCTCTAGGGTGTGTCATGGCATTGGTTCAAGGCAATATTATGGCAAATTTAAGGTCACTAGAGAAAGAGTTAATGTTTTGTCCGAGCCATTTATATATGTAATCGAGAATATCTGGAAGCTCATACTTGATACAGAGATTTCTTGTGAGAAAAAGGTTTTGTATTATTTTGACTCAGAAAATAGTATAAATTCAATCTGGTCTTTGATCGACTGCTTATGGTCCTCCGTTTTCAGATGACTAAAAATAATGCCATTTTAACAAATTCAGGGTCAATGACAGAAAAAGCTGTAAAATACCTGTCAGGTTTATGAATTTCTAATAAAAAAAAAATTGTTTGAGATTGAGGGTTTGTCTTGACACAGATTTAAGGTAATTCTGTATAGAGATCAGGGTCACCTACAGAAAAAATATTTTCTTTTCCACGCTACGAATTCATAAATAAAAATCATTGGAGGCTCGTACTTGAAACATAGATTATTTATAATTAGAAGATGTGTCATGACCTTGATGAAGACAAATCAAAGTCAATGACAGAGAGAAAAAATGTTTAACCATAACTTTGTTATTAAGATTCACAAGAGGCTCATCCTTAGGATAGAGGTTGTTCTTATAAGAAAGTGAAGTGACCTTGACCCAAGGTCGGCACTTCCTGTCCACAGCTCCAACGGAAGACCCACTCGTTGCTTTGCAACGAGCTCGGCTCTAGTTAAATATATTTTTGGGAAATTAACAAGTTTTACAGCAGCTTTAATGACGCGTTCAATTTTACTCTAGTTTACTGATTCTTGAACTTTCATTTTTAATGCAATGTCTCGAGTAGCCCTTGTTTTCCAGCTTCCCACAATGAAATTATGCGATGAAAAGTAGTCACATAAACCGTTATCAATTCATTAAAGATTCAACAATTAGAGAAAGTCAAGCTTTATGTCAAATGATTTCTTTGCCCCCCCCCCCCCTACTGAAAGTAAAACTGAGAAAAATATATATGAATTCCTTGTACGTCATACCGATACTTCGATATTTTATATTTTCCGCTTTTGTCAAGTTTTAGAGATTGGCCCTTTACATTAGAGCATGCACTCGGTATATACATGACTGAACATAACGCGGCGCGAAGTCAAACGTACATCTATTTCGGCGTAAACCTAACATACTGGAGTAAACAAATACTAGTAATTTTCATATACTGTGAAGGAACAATCTCTAAACCTTGACTGACAAAAAACGGAAGGTGTGGTATGATAGACAAGGAATTGATTATCTGCCAAGTTATCGTGTCTAAAAAAAAAATCTCAGTTGGAATGGGGGTCTGTCCCGGAAACACCCCCCCCCTCTGAATCCGCGCATGATATCTGTCTCAGAAAATACTTACTCAAGAATGCGTTCATTTACTTCCAGTTGTCCCTTTTTCTAATAAATCTTTATATTAAAATTGTTTCCATTACATATTTATTCAAACAATAAAACCTCAGTGTTCATGCACGCAAGTTGTTCCTCAATTTTCTGCCCACAGTTTTGTTTTCCTCCAGCACTTATTTTCTCTTGTGCAGCTGGCGTCTTGACATAGTTACCAAAAGAGCATATGAAATCAGAATGTACGAGGGGTTATCAAAAAGTTCGTGGACTAGCGCCATAAAATTAAAACCGCTTAAGGTACATCAATGAATTTTGAAATATCTAGTTAGCATCATCTTTTCTAGCCAAAGAATAAACCACAAATCATGAATTTGATTTTTTAATAAAATACTAATGTTTTTGTAAGCAATGGTATGTCCAGGCGGCGCAACCTCGAAAACGACGTTTTTTCGACCTAAGTGTTACTGAGAAAAACTCATTTGATATGAGTATTTGACATCCAAAAATCCCGTTAATTCAGATATGTGTCATGACACAATTGTTCTATAAAATCTAAAATTTTCACTTCATTCTGGAAGTTCTATGAAATTTTATCGTAAATTTTACATGAAGTTTCCAAACAAATCAGGCCTTGAAAATGACGTCAAAAGGGGGGAGGGGTTTCCGTTTCCAACATTCTATAAAGTTTTGCCCCTGAAAAAAATAGTATAGACCTAAAATATGTTGGAACTGGCTACAGAGAAATATATGCATCCAGAGTACTTTTCTTTTAAAGTCAAAATAGATTCAGAGTGTAAAGGGATACACAGTTAATGTCGATTTGCAGTCAAAGTGTGAAAAATCAATCCCGTCAAAAATGACGTTGATCATGTGTTGTAGATATTGAACTCCCAAAAGCAAAATATGCCGGCACAATCAAGCGCGGATCTCTCCCAATGTATGAATCCATCTGGAATATTATATTCATTGAAGGCCACTATTCATGACAATGTAAAGTCATATAAACAAGGCGGGTTTAAGTCCTTACTCCGCTCCAGGGAATCTCATCAAAAAAGTGTATGAGGTAGAAAAAGAGAACATTGATTAAAAACAATGACGTTATCGGACGTCATGAAAATAAACGACGACAGCGCCGGGTGATCATATAATGTCGATTTCATTTTATAATAATTTAGCAAATAATGAACGTATAAGGCTGAAATTATCAATATTTCTTTATTTTGTGTTGTTTTATGTTCCATACAAATTTTGAAAGCGCAGACTACATACTACATAGTGATGATTTTATAGCCTCAGTCCACGAACTTTTTGATAACCCCTCGTATACTTAAATAGGTTTGTTTTCTTTTTTCTAAACTACATTGGGGTGAAATAATTTATATTAAAATATTTTTAGAATGAAAGCACTATGTGACAAAGATTTTCAGGCCTGTATGAAGCAATTAATATCCGTTGAGGGGGACAACAAAGAAATGTTGTTTCGGGAGGGAGGGGGGCAAATAAACATTACTTGTTACGCATAAATTAAAAAGGTTCCAGACAAATGTTTAGTTACCACAGGTGCTTGGGGACGGGGAAAATCCATACCCTCTGATACTAAAACAGAACGTTCTGTTTTAGTATCAGAGGGTATGAATTTATAAAAGGCTTAAACTAGCCTTCTTTCCCCTTAAATTTTGGATTTTTTTTTGGTTGTAATACTTTATGAATATATCATAGAAAAATATTTTATTTAAAGTAAAAAAACCCACTGGGGCACGGAACAATCGAGGGGGGGGGGGGTTCAAGCACCTGTGATAGCTACATCATCGGATTCCCACGGATGATATATATCCGACGATGACGTAATTTCTGTTGTTCCATTCATTGTTCATTATAGTATACTTAACATAAAAAAAAATCGCCGTGTACAAGGTTCAAACGGCTATGCAATGTAAAAAAAAAAAGAATTCTATACTTTTTCACACTGTAATTTAAAGTCCTGGTCCTATATATACGATGAATTAGAAACAACACATAGAATCAATATTCTGCCGTTAAATATTTTTTGCGGAAATATTGAGCACACTCAGTAAAAGGCATTAAATACAAATTACATGTATGTACATTCTTTTACATGATCCCTTGTCAGCTCACTCAGCTGTGTTATTTTAATTTCCACTTTCACCCTTACCGGCCTTGGACGAAACGGAATAGGTCGAAGAAGAATAATCAATTTGCGTATTTTCTTGACTCAAATATACAAAACCTATTCTTAACAGACAGAACTACACATAACTCTGATATATCAACATTTCTGTTCCCCAAAATTTGCCATAATTTTAGATAATCAAGAGCACTTTTTACTATACTTATGTAACTAGATTTTGTCGAGTGTCTCTAATGACGTCACAAAAAGGGGAAGTAACTCTATTGATGAACGTTATTTTTAGCGATATTTGAACAGGTAAATAAAGAAAACAACTAGGTTTAAAATGAAACGAATATTGTAATTTCTTCTTTTTAACCATTGTTTACAACATATATTATTTACAGGTATATCTATTTCCTTGATATTTGACCTTTAATTACTATTAGTATGATAGTTCGTGCATTTTGCCCGCAAAGAAAAAATGGCATCCGTGGATAGTATAGAACAGAACTGAACATTAAATAAAACTGCAACAGAATCTGTCAATCAAACAAAATACTCAAACTCTCAAATGAATGAATAATTGATAATATTAGAAATCACTATTTGTCACTTTATTAATATGTGCTGGTGTTTCCAACAATCCTCTAGAGAAGATTTCAGTCTGTTTTTAAGTACTGCATATGTTCTGTCTACACCCTCAGTTGTGGAATACCGATCCCGATGTATTTTCATAGTGTTTATAGGACAAACACCACCAAATGTTTTCCCATAGACTTCCATACAAACTTTAGCCCCTCTCACTGATACATATATTGAATTTCGGGCAAATGACCTTTTTGTCGTGAAAGTTCGAGATATTGGAAAACAAAAAATGCCAGAAAAAATACACCGTGCCGTTGCACTTTTACTTTCAATTTCCATTTGTTTACAACTAGGTGCGTTTGACACCAAATGAAAATCTCTAACCAAAGTGCATCCCTCCCTTCAAATTTTTACCTGTAACTCCTATATACCTCAAAGAAACCCAAGTCCTGATATGAGATTTTTATCAACTGTATTTCACTTGTCAAATACATAACAAGTCTTTTCTCTTATTGACCAATCACGCGCCAGCTAGCATTTCTCTTTCGCACAATTTTGGGTGTCCAAAATGTCTGCGCCCATGTATTTGTTTATGTAGGGGTTTTTCCTGTATATAAGTTTATATGGTAGATGATTCTGATACAGTTTCAAATTACATTATATCATGAGCTCATAAACATGTACAAATCCTAATTATTGAAATCACGCTTCTCAAAATGAAAAAAAATCATAAGTTGAATGAAGCAGAATGGAATATTTTTGCAACGTAGGTCAAAGGTCAATTGAATTGCAATGCTTGTATTTTTCATAATGTATTTTGACAAACAGTGCACGTGCAAAATAGCATAGTCTTTGCTCTTAATTGTCAAAAATATGCTGTATATCGGCAGTATGATATATTTTGAAAAGTAGGGCAAAGCTCAAGGTCAAGGGTCACTAGATCAATAATAATGGTAAAATACAAAAGCCATGGTACCAAGTTATACTTGTGCAAAATATCAAGTCCATACCTCTTACAGTTCTTGTGATACAAAGTGTGACAGACGGACAGACAGACAGACGCCGGGTAGAGTGATCTCTTAGTGCCGCTCTGCTCTGCAGGCGACACAAAAAAATTGAGAATAACAACTTTCGTCACTTTTACATGGAATTAATAAGTTTAACAGGATATATTTTTGTTTTTTATTCAAATTTTCATAACTAGATTTTAAATTACAAAAATGTACAACAATTGCATATGTTAAGAATGGCTTCATAAGGGTGGAATTTTAAACATCGTACAAAGTTAAAAATTTCTTTGGAAAATTATTTTAATGATGGGTTCTTACATTTGCACCCTTTTCACGATTTTGTTTTTAACACAATTAGATTTTCTTCATCATTAAAAATTCTAAAATCTTTCCTTACATCTAGAGTTGACGTTCTAAATATCTGTAAGCAGATAATAAACCACTGTCCGATCTACCAATCCACAGTAAGTTATTTTCCAGGTCATAACACAGACTACATGGGCAACTGAAGTTTCGTTCATCTATCTGTAAATCCTGGATAAATGTACCATCCTTGCTTAATGTCTGTATCGTTTCACTATAGGTATCGCACACCAAAATATTTGAAAGTATGTCGGTACAGATTCCTCTTGGCTTGAATATTGACTTGGGTGAAGATCTTCCAGTGAAGTTAAAACGATGGTTTCCGCCGAAATCTGTTACAACAACAGCATTTCTTCTCGAATCGGAAACCACAATATCATGATTAGAATTTTCCGCAATGTAATCTGGCGAAATAAAAAGTTGCTTTAAATTTTTGTCATGCTGAAATATCGCTATTGGATTTCCCGAGGTATCATATTTCATTAGTTTTGCTTTTGAGTCCTTTTTCATGCCAACGATAATAGCACTATCTTTATAAGAGCAATAGATACTGCAGAATTTCCAGCCTTCTGAAGTTTTTATTACATCTTTTTTATTATTTGTACAGACATTTCCATTTTTACTGATATAATACAATCTGCAATCTGACGCTACCGAATGGCAACCGAACCCAGGCATTACTTCAAATTCATTTAGTTTTCCTTCTTCTCTTGTGTCCACTAATATCAAGTATTCACCATCACTAACCCAAATCCAGTTCTTAACCCCCGCACAGGACACATGTCGAATTTCTTCAAGAGAAACTGATACTGAAATTTCTTTTGTCGCCTTTGGCCTTAAGAAGTAAAGATGTTTCAAAGAGGGTTTTCTTTTCCTTTTCTCCACCGTTATTTTACCGAGAAGTTTGTGTACATTGTCCTTTGTTATTTCCATCTCGGTTACAAAGGAGGGCATTTGTGGTATGGTAAAATTGAGCATACCATCAGGTATTGGTCTTTTCTTTGAAGGAAACAAAAAATCTGCTGGTTTATTGATAGATCTTTCGTAGCTTTCTAACGAGCTTTCTAACTCGGTGATTTGACGGTCTACACGCTCTTCTTCCTTGCTAAATTTTAGCAACTCTTTTCTTAAAGTACGTCGGTTTTCTTCCAAGGTCTTTTTGATGACATTTTCTAAAATTTTTGCATTTGATTCCATTATCCCCATAACTTTGTTCGCCTCTTCCTTAAAATCTTTTTTCTCTCTAGAAATTTCATCTTGAAAACCTCGATATTGGGGAAGAATTTGATTTTGGAGCTTTCTGGTCGTCTCCAACATATCCCTGTTTTGTTCCTCCATTTTCAAATCCTGAAATTTGTGATTTTTATGGCAACCATTTCTTTTACATGTTTTACAAACAGGAATTTCACAAACCTTACAGAATTGTGTGTATTTCTCTTTAGGATGCTCTTCACATTCTTTTTCGAGGCAGATCTTAAACTTCCCACGGTAAAACACAATATCGTGGTTTTCAGTATCAGTACTAAAATGTCTTTTCGTACACTCTTCACAAAGATTGGATTTGCATGTCTTGCAATAATGATTAACGTATTTTTCGCAATGTGAACATTTTAGACTTTTCTGGATGACAAAAACAGGTTCCATTATCTTTTCAACCCTCAATAACTGACACCGCCATCTTGATACCTTCAAAATAAAAACTGTTGTATACATAAAATACTTATGCTTAAAAGAATGCAAATAAATGATAAAGTTTAACTTTCAAAAATACTAAAACTTTGTTGTTTAACGTCACTCTTAAGATTTTTTTCTCTCCTATGGAAACACCACCATCTGCCGTGGAAAGCTGCATATTTTCACTGAACCAAACGTCTACGTGTTCACCTTATCTTTTTAGCTTACCTGAGCCGAAGGCTCAAGTGAGCTTTTCTGATCAAAATTTGTCCGTTGTCTGTCGTTGTGGTAGTCTTGTTGTCGTCGTTGTCGTAAACTTTTTACATTTTCATCTTCTTCTCAAGAACCACTGGGCCAATTTCAACCAAACTTGCTACAAAGTATCCTTGGGTAAAGGGGATTCAAGTTTGTTCAAATGAAGGGCCACGCCCTTTTCCAAGGGGAGATAATTATGAATTAGAGAAAAATTAATGGCATTATTAAAAATCTTCTTCTCAAGAACCACTGGGCCAGGAAAGATGAAACTCATGTTGAATCATCAACATGTAGTGTAGATTCAAATTTGTTCAAATCATGACCCCCGGGGCTAGGGTGGGGCCAAAATGGCCGACCCAAGTTTTACATAGGAATATATATGAAAAATCTTTAAAAGTCTTCTTCTCAAGAAACACTGGGCCAGGAAAGATGAAACTCATGTGGAATCATCCTCAGGTAGTGTAGATTCAAGTTTGTTCAAATCATGACCTCCGGGGCTAGGGTGGGGCCAAAATGGCCGACCCAAGTTTTACATTGGGATATATAGGGATACCTTGTAAAATCTTCTTTTCAAGTACAGTGAAACTTCTCCAAACCGGCCCCCCTCGAAACCGGTTCTCCCTGAACATCGGCCAAATTTATAGGTCCCGACAAAATTCTTAACATTTCTTTACACATAAACTCTCATAAAACCGGCCACCCCTGAAAACCGGACACCGGCCACTTTTCCAAGAACAAAAGTTAAGAAACATAGGAAATTTCCACTTATCATACCGGCCACTTTTTGATTGCAAGAAATTTAACTGTCATTGGCCAGAGGGGTAATAATGACTGGCCAGAGGTGTGAAAAACAGCCTAACCACGAGAAGTCAGAGGTGTGAAAAACTGAATATGGCCTCAATAGGGTTTCTTTTGTTTAGCCGTTTTGAAGGGTTAGTCATCGTGCAAGACTACGTAAATGGCCGGTCTAAGCTGTGTACATATGATTAAGATCAATTAAACTTGAATTAATAAAATATCAAGCAACTAAGAAATTTAAATCACAGAATGAATCAACAAATTATCGCACGCCATATGGCATCACCTTTTTAAATATACATAAGCGGCCTTAAAATTGGGCACTGTTAAAAATGCTAAAGAAAAAAAAATAAAATGAAATGTTTATCAAAACATAAATTTCATAATGAGAATAACAGAAGTTTTGCCCAGAAATGTTTTAATTATTTACTTTTAACTGAAGTACAAACATTTTTTTAAATGACGTAAGCGATACACAGATACTATATAGAGTTCAGTTATGGTAAAGGGTCTAGTTTATTTCTTCGCATATGGTTAATAAAGTAACTTTCCATGTTTTTTTCTGTTCTTATTATTTAATTCCTTTTCATAAAAATCAACATGTATGTAGAATTTATCCTCACTAAAAATAATTTTCATTTTTTCAGACCTTAAGAATACATTACGTGTCTGCCGATAATTAATAACATGTAGACACCAATTATATATTTTTCCTACATCTGTCACATAGTTCTGCATTTCTTCAGTATGTTAGATTCTCGGGAAACCGGCCACCCCTCTAGTCCGGCCATCTTATTCAGTCCGGCAGCTGGCCGGTTTAGAGAAGTTTTACTGTACTTCTAATCCATGATTAGTGATATTTATATGGAATCATCCTCAGGTAGTGTAGATTCTAGTTTGTTGAAATCATGAACCCCTGGGGGGGGGGGGTTAAAATTCAAGCCCCCCCCCTCCACCTCAGTAAACTTTCAGTTCTGATCTGATATGTGCTTTTTCCTAGCCAATTGCTCAGGTGAGCGCTGTGGCCCCTGGGCCTCTTGTTTAAGTTTAAAAGAACAAATGCATATAATAATTTCTTCAATTCATGGTTAGTAATGCATATTTCAGTTCGATGTAGCGTATATTTCATGTACATATATGTATCTCGTCAGAATTTTATGCAAAGTGTCAAGGAAATGATGTACCCTCAAAGTGAAAATTCATACAAAATAATCTCTATGAAGTAAGACCACCCGCTCTAAATAGTGCAAGACATCCTTTACTGTTGGATACCAAGTACCCCTGTAAAGGAGACTGACCTACCTGCTGCCACACCTTTTGCATAGATCTTTTCAAACCGTTGAAATTGTGTGGAAGGGGGGGGCTTTGACATTCCTTGTAAAAATCCCAAATGTGATCAAATGGGATTCAGATTCGGGGATTTGACAGTGCATCATTACACAGATGCCTTTAGGTCAAAATCCTTGGGCGTTTAGCACGTAAATACACCACTTTAAGGATGATTAAGGCTGCTTGAGCTGATATTAAGACTGCCACGAGCACCGATTTCTAATCATTTTCATACGATTGAAATTGTTTGTTTTCATGTTTCTAAGATTAATTCAGGATAATTTGACACTCTTTTAACCTTGTGTGACGCGAAACCTTGGCCTTAGACGAAGATAAAGGTCACTACCTGTTTAGTTAAATTTTACCCAAAGCTTTCAAATTGTGATAAATTGGCAATGAAAATGACGCACAGCCTTTTGAAAAATGCGTTTAATAACAAAGCCGAGTCTAATTATTTTTGCCCTAGGAATTTTGATAATTTTTTCATAATCTTTGAAACCAGTTTATTTTTGAAAAGTTAAAACCCTAAAGTGATCCCAACCAATCCTTAAAAGGGAGAGTGTATGACTTGAACAAACTTGAATCTAACTAAGGATGCTTCCATATTTCTTTGACTACCTGTGGCTTTATTGCCCTTTACATTTGAACTTACATTGTGGCCCCACCCTACCCCCAGGGGTCATGACTTGAACAAAATTGAATCTACACTATGAATAGGACTAATCATAGCTTTGCTGTTCTTGTAAAGAAGATTTTTAAAGATTTTTTTTACACGTTTCTAGGTAAAACTTGGATTCTGTGTTGTGGGCCCGCCCTACCCCCTGGGGTGATGATTTGAATAAACTTGATTGTACACTATCTGAGGATGCTTCCATAAAAATATGATCAATCATGCCTATGCTATTCCAGAGAAGAAGAGGGGCTTGAGTTATCTAAAACGATGCTAGGTCATCGATTTATTCAGTTTTAAAACACGAAAATATATTATTTTGGTAGATAAAAATATTTTTAGAGACAAAAATGAAGCTTATCTTGAAAACGTCTGTATATTTATAGATATTAAGTGTTTAATGTTGGATTCTTTTCTATGGCGAATGAACAATGAGTGAAGTTTCTATACAGAGATTTCGCGCTTTCCTTTGCGTAGGAATCGACGTTTCGGTCGCCGACAAAGCATCCATGGACGCGTCCACTGGTGACTCTGAAAGATGACGCAGGTTACCCCATCGTTAACAAATTCTACAATGCATGGCCAGAAAATAGATGGCTATAACCCACCCACCCCCAACTGATATTGTAACTCACTTGCCTGCAAATGATGTGTACTTTGAGTGACAATAAAATATTAGCACAAAATAAATTGATGATAAATTCTCCCTCATACGTACGTTTGTTTGTTCTAAAAAATAGTATTATAGTCAGTTTGGTAATGGAACCTATATAACTTCTTTTGGATTCATACCGAATATGTATTGGACATGCCGCACAGCTGGATGAAGATTATTCGCAGCCCGCAGCCCCTCCCCCACCCCCTTGGAAAAAAATTTTTCTACAGGCTTGTAACAAGTTGATGTATATTAAATGTTGTCATAGGCGTCGGGAGTAAACTGAAAGTGGGTGGGGGCCTAATTGAAAAGGGGTGGGGGGGGGGGCTAAACCAACAAAATCACGTAAGCCCCAATTTTCAATGCCGGTTCCGACGCCTATGGTTGTGATGTACGTTATTAAGCAAAAAATTCAAAAACTCCATATAGTTTGAAGTATATTAAATGTCTAAATAAACAAATATTTCATTAAATTGAGAAACGGCAACTATCATCTATAAAATATTTCTGAAAGTGTGTAACGTAAATTCATCTTAAAAAGTAGTACGATTAATTATATTTATTCTAATTAAATTCAATATATGAATTTTGTTTCATGTATATGTATTTTATTCAACAGAAGATTGAACTCAATAGCCCTCATCTTATACCATTTTAGGATATTAATTAATGGCACTTCCTAGCTGACTTTCTACAGCTTGAGTATCTCTGAAGTTTTGTCAGTATATACTTGTTAAAGAATTTTCCTATATATTTCTATGTAAAAAACTTTGATCGGCCATTGTGACCCCGCCCTATCCCTGGGAGTCAAGATTTGAACAAACTTAACTTGAATCTACACTTAGTCTACCTGAGGATGCTTCCCTATAAGTTTCATCTTTCCTGGCACCGTGGTTCTTGAGAAGATTTTTAAAGAATGTTCCTATATATATATCTTTGTAAAACTTTGATCAGCCAGTGTGGCCCGCCCTACCCCAAGGGGTCATGATTTGAGCAAACTTGAATCTACACTACCTGAGGATGCTTCCCTATAAGTTTCATCTTTCCTGGCACAGTAGTTCTTGAGAAGATTTTTAAAACAAAGCATCAAATTTTCATTATTTCTGAATTATCTCCCCTTGAATAAGGGCATGGCCCTTCATTTGAACAAGCTTGAATTCCCTTCACCTACGGATACTTTGTGGCAAGTTTGGTTGAAATCGGCCCAGTGGTTCTTGAGGAGAAGATGAAAATGTGAAAAGTTTACGACAACAACGACAACGACGACAGACAAATTTTGATCAGAAAAGCTCTCACTTGAGCCTTCGGCTCAGGTGATCTAATAAGAAAAATGTAGTGTTGTACGTCAAAAAATTGGTACTGAAAGAAGTTGGCGAACTTGGAAAACCCCCATGAAAAAGTTTTCTCAGCATTTTATTTTACAAAACTACTGTATCATGGTTTCTTTCACTTCAATATATATGTTCTTTCTTCTGTTAAGTTATTTTCATCTGCTCAAGTGAATATGCCAGCATCTATCAAGCCGTGTTGGCGAAGCCCCATGCTTGTTTACACCGGTTGATAACTCTTACATCATAAACCGTTTATTGATTTTTATCGGAAATTCCTTGATATACATATGAATTCTTACCTCCTAGCATAACTAAATTAGTACATTTATTGATGAGGTTTACCAACCGCCCTTTAGCTTCAAAGTAACTTCAACGGGTAAAGATTAATTTTCTTAGAAATTATTACCTCTGAGCATCATGCTTACTTTTTAACTCCCTCCAAACCTCAACAGTTTGGTAACTAGAATGGAGAGAATCAAGCGCAGAAGTAGGTGGCGCTGTATACGTTTGGGGAGTATAAAATTTGACTCGGCGATAGGAACAAATTCCGTGAATGATTACCTGTCGTAAACTCAAAGAGAAAAGTATGACGCTCGGAAATTTATACTCTCCGTATATAAGGGATAGGGAAAATTTTACGAAAAGCATTTAATTGAATTAAGGAATGTTTCGAAATTTTGTGTGAAGTTTTGGCGAGTAAATCACACAAGACTTGTACGTAGGCATATTCTTCATGAAGCGCGCTATAATTATATTTACATTTTTTGTACCATAGCTAGGTGTGATTTCTTTTGTTAAAAGTGTGGGTTTTCTGTACATAACCCACACTTTTCTACAACTCCGCCCATCGAGTCGGGACAAAAGAACTATATATAAAACGATCATGCACGGTTTTTATTAAATGAAACAATCACACGGGCTTAAGCTTGTTATACCAAATTAAGAGAGTAAAAAGGAGTAAAAATTTTCAGTTGTATACAGCATTTTGTAATAAATAACAGTTAAAAACGGCCATTAATACTTTACATACTTTAGTTAAAAGTGAAGAAAAAACTTCAGAAATCGC
Organism: Saccostrea cuccullata; assembly: GCF_032062105.1. Classification (NCBI taxonomy): domain Eukaryota; kingdom Metazoa; phylum Mollusca; class Bivalvia; order Ostreida; family Ostreidae; genus Saccostrea; species Saccostrea cuccullata. The sequence goes on from NW_026925910.1 coordinate 1,037,254, forward strand.
TTGATTTTTTAAACATTTTTTTTAAATAGTGTATTGACCAGGGTGACGTTAGCTAAGTAGATTCTAATATATCGTTCTTTTGATAACCAACAAAGGAAACACGGTACATACTTGACGTCAAAGCAAGTGTATACTACTGTACTTATAACATTTTCGATTGCGGATCTAGCCGATCAAAGATCCAATTTTCATTAAAATGAAATATACATAACCCCTAACAAACATTTCAATCAACGTACCACTGTGTACGGCAAAGTTTGTATCAGGTTTACAAAAATTTAAGTTAAACCAAGTTCATAATAAATCTAAATTACTGGTATGTAATTTTGACGATTGAAATTTACGAGAAAAAAATCATATCAAATTAACATATATTATTAAAACCAAACTCGTTATTTTTTCACTACATAAATCAAACTTTTTAAACGGGCCTAGATATGTTTAATTTTTATGTCGCTTGCGTGGCCCAGTGGTTAAAGCACCTGCGTTAGAGCCACGAAATAAGGAGTTGAATCCCACTGTGGGACGTGGAGACCTATAAAGTATAAACAGAGGTACCGTGCCTCAGGTGTTGACAGGAAGATCCCTCGCTGTTCGATGACCCTGAGTGCAGAGTATAGGGCAAAATTTGTAGCAAAATTGAAAATCACTTACCCTATATTCGATGGACGAGGTCAGAAGGACATGAAGAAGCGTAAAGTCGTACAAAATCCAAATGCATTTATGAAACAAAACACTTTAATGTTTCAATCACACGAACCAGTCCGACCGACTCCTAAGCTGACTTACATATGAATGATGTTTGAAAACTATGGTACAAGTCATTTACCCCATATCACACTGTTGATTATGTGTAGATACCCGATGGGCGTGGTCATAATGACAACTCGGGAGCTACGCTTCCTCGTGTCATTATGACCACGCCCATCGGGTATCTACACATAACCAACAGTATGAAATGGGGTAACTACTACTAAAGTCTTAAAGCACCAAAAATATACTCAATGTCCGCTGTCCTATATTGTTACATATATTGTAACATTGCAAAAATGCAGTTTCTCTAAGATAAACAGCAAATAACATGACGTCACTATATATATTGTAGGACGTCTAGTAAATCTTATATCGATAGCTTGATACACAGTTTTATATAAAATTATTTGGGTACATAGGTAATAAATTCGGTATCCAGATTCAATAAAGGGTGTACGGGGATTTACGCTTTGATTTAACCTGAATAACTAATAAAATTCTTTCATACATTATCCACTTACCCCTTTTCTTCATTTCAAGATAATTTCTATCGGGTTTAAGACAGGCGCGTAGCATCGTTTTTGAAAGTGGGGGGGGGGGGAGGGGCAGCCAGAGAAATTTTTTTCTACTTACCTGAAAAAGTTGACAAGCAAAAAAAGAAAAAGTTGCCCAAAGTCGAAAATCCTATTTCGTTTTCGTAGGGGGGGGGGGGGGGGGGGGGGGGGGGGTAGGTAGTCCTCTGTGTCAACTACTTTCAATACCAATTCTAATACTACATTTTCGGTACATTACTAAAGTGGGAGGAGGGGGGGGGGCAACCAGGCTTTCTATTAACATTTCCTATAGTATAAGTAAGGTAGGGAAAAAAAGTTGGGGGGCAGCCCCCCCCCCTTGTTACGCCCCTGTAAGAGGAATACATCTTTAAAGATATGTTACATAACAAAGCTGACATCAGAAATATGCAATCTTTAACAAATTGATAGATATTTTCAAATATTGAATAACAAAAAAATCTTTAAGACGCAGTTACAATACATACGCTTAGAAATTTTCTGATGGAATTTCCTTAGGTTTTCTTCTGTTAACTAGCTTTCAACCGACATTCGCCAATAGTGATCGAAATCATATTCATATATGTATTTCACATGAAAAGACTAGTCTGCAATGATTTTAAAAAATGTTAAAGGAACGATCGTTAATCTTTACCTGGCCGCTCCAAGTGTCATCAGCTGATAATAAAGAAAAATCAATATACCGTATAATCCCTATTAGCCGCCCGAGCGCTTAGGAAATTGCGATAAGGGGGCGGTTTTTTGGTATTTTCTATGTCATTAACTTCAAAAATTCATTTGAATAGAGAATAAAATTCTGAGAACCACGAAATACCGTAATTTTCTTGATCAACTTCCTCGTCAAGATCGATAGCTTCCCCATCGGTTTTATCGCTCAATTCGTTGACAGCATCCAATTCCATTTGAATGTTTCCTCAAGTTGGTTTAATCCCTCAAAATCACCTTCTATGGGGGTGTAAAATCCATCAAATGGATCATCACTTTCATCCCCGACTGGAATAATAAATCTTCTGTGCCATCGAGGTTATTGGAATTCCTGTTTTTAAAAATGATTTCCGTATAATATCTGGGGGAAACCAAGGCCCATGCTTCTTTTTCCATTTCAAAATTGTTGTTTTCTCTGGTGGTCGACGATTTCTTTCCTTTGTTAACGAAACATCTCCATTAAACAGCCATTCATCGTACAGTTCTCTATAACTATATATCTTTAATGGCTTATTCCAACTGACATCGAAGGGCTGCAACTTCGATGTACATCCACAAGGAATTGTTGCTACATCTGTAATATATTTTCCTGTCGAGAGTTCTTTAATAGTTGTAGTCTTGTGTCTAGAAAATGAATCCAAATCTAGTAGACTCCGTGTGGAATTTTGTCTCCAAATGACATGTAGCCAGAATTTCAATGTACTCCATTCACCCCAGCTTTTGGAGTCATTTTCACAACGACTCCTGTGGGTACATCTTTTAAGGGACACACGCCTTTCGTCACAACTAGAGGAAGCAGCTTGGTACCGTACCATCGGCTTAAGCGGCAGGACATACAGTTATTCTAGATTTTTAGAGCCATGTATTGGCCATCTTTATAAACAGTGCGATATTTAACTCCCGGACACGACATTTGTCCGGACTTTCGCCAACCACTTTTCCAAAGGTACATAGAAAAAATTTATGTCATCCGGTGGGATTTTTTTAATCGCACAACATGGACTTACCTTTACACCTGAATATCTTCCAGTTTAAAAGATATTACACCTGAAATCAAGAAATCCCATGGGATTATGGTGGGATTTTCTCTCCTAACCAATATCCCACCATTATTCTGTGGGAGAAAAGGGTATTCTGTGGGATTTTTTCTCCCATAGAAGTTTAAAAATCCCATAAATGCTTTATAATGGGACAAAATCTCCCATACTTTTGTATACAGAAAATAATCTCCCATCTCTTTATAAATGTGGGATTTATCCCATTTTTATTTCAAAATAGAAAAAAATTCTCCCATGGGATTAAGAAACAACAGTTTTAAACCAAATAAAGAAAATATTGAACAGTTTAACTACCATTAATCATTTATTTTCATTTAAGTTTCTGTGTTTCCAACACCATTTTTTTATTTCTTAAAATTAACCAATTTGGGGGGGGGGGGCAGTGGGGTAATGTTTTATTTTTCAAATGATTAAATATTTTACATGAAATAGCACTAAAAATCAAAAGTGGTTTAATTATCTCTATAAATTTCAGTTTTTTAAAACAAAAAAAAAATTTCCTTGTATGTAGATTACCTTCTTTTATTCCTTGTTTGTAAACTTTTAATGAGAAAAAAAAATGCAATTAAGAAAGAACAAATCTTTTTTGTTTATTTTCCTCCTAATCATTAAGGTTAATTTATTGTGTAAGTGTCATTTGTCAAGCTTTACAACAAGATCAGATCCATATACGTTGTTAGATCTTTGCCTGTTTGCTGCACTAAACTGATGGGTTTCCAAGTAAAAAATCACATGAAATTGGGGCGTGTCATTCACTCTGAGATTCTCAAAGAGTTTTAAAACTTATTCAGATGAACAAACTGTAATAATTTACCTATTTTTACTCTAAATTTTCTTTGTATGATCCTGATCATGCCTTGTTTTTGTTCCAATGACAGCTGGAAATTATTTTACACATAACGAACCCGATCTGACAAATGTACAAGAAATAATGTTGAAAAAAAAAATCAACCGTCTTCATTACGCACATTTACTGGTAGTTTGCATTAAAAATATTTAACAATTTTACCTTTTCACTAATTTCAAAACATTTTACCTACACCTTAATTAGAAACATTTCCATAATTTTTGACAGTTCATTGAACCCGTTCAAAAATAAACATGATGAAAGGGCATGGATCCAAAAATTGCGGTGGTACTCTACTCAGTGTTTCTTATCATCCAGTAGAAGACAAGTTTTCCTTAGTTCTGTTACCATGGTTACTTCTTTAATAAAAGCACTCTGTTGATCTTTTACTTGTTATTTTTGGTACATAAAATAACTATATGCACCATTGACATGGATTCAACTGATAAGTAACCTTAGGCCATTGCAAGTTTCTTCTTTGTTTAACATCTGTATGCACCTTGATTTTGGACACCCCAAAACATATAAAATAAGAGATTCAGGCCACAGTTAGTTAATTTTTTTTAGCTCACTGTTAATACTAGCGCGGATGCAAATATAGCAGAATGATATTGGGTATTAAACTCTTACTTCAGCAATCTACATGTAATTTAAATAAGATGTTAGACCCGCACGCATACTCGCTAAACTGACTGTAGTGACTATGTGAGCAGATCTAACATCTAATTTTAACTAGATTGGTACTTCAGTGGCTTAAATTTATTCAGCTTCTTTCAGGAATTAAATTTTCTTGTAATAAATGCATATTTTCAATTATTATGCTTCCTGTCAGTTTGTCTCTGTGACATAACCCATATACCATTAGATACTATTCTTGCATAATGTTCTTAGGATTTAAATACACTGTAGCATAAACATACTATGCCGAAATAGTGCTCGACTATGGGTGGCACTGCACATGTAGCTCTCCCGTCTGTCAATATATATTATTTCGGAGAGCTACATTCTGCAGTACTTAACACTTCAGATGAAAAATTAACATTCAAAATAATTCTTTTAAAATAGTTTCTTGCAATCCCCCCCCCCTTCAGTCAAATACTATTCTCTAAAACTATCTGTACATTATACCTAAAGCATGGAAAGTTCAAAATTAAAGAAAAAGATTATGACGCACGTTCACAAGGTGACATTATAATAGGGATGCATAATAATAACATTAGTGTAGTATTTTGCATGTACTATATGCCTACATGTATTATAGTAGTCAGGGTTTGACAAATTGTGCACTCGCACCATGTGTCAAACCCTGACTACATTTTTCTTTTTAATGAAATATAGTTAATTAACAAGGCTTTCTTTTCATTCAATTCATGGAGTCCTTGGGGTGAATGAAACATTAAGTCTTATATGGTCATTAGACTTGTTACTGGAGTATTTATTTTTTTTATTAACACATACTTTAACATCTAAAATAATCTTTGTTGTAATATTTGAGTTTATAGTATTATATCATCATAATTGTTTTAAATGGGTAGGGGTGTTTTCAAACATTCATAAATAAATCAATATAGAGAAAGTTTGTATTACTTCTATTTAAATTCAAAATTGTCTCAAAACCCCAACACAGGTAAAGTTTGACATCTGGGTAATTCACTGTGTATTAAACCACTTCCTGTGTATAGGGATTAGGAGACAGATGGCCACAGGTAGACTGGTAGCTCCCAAGGCATTCACCTGGAATTAACCACCCGGTAAAAAATCTCTGCCTTTAGGCATAGTGCATGCAAAATAAAACACTATTAAATAAATATGCACACTTCATGTATTCCCTAGTTCATTTAATAAAGGTACACATCCCTTCATTTTACATTTAAGGAAATATGCAAGGTATCTTACCTACTGATAATTTTTCAAGAAATTCTATATTTAAACTTATAATACATGTACCATATTACATATTTTTAGGCAAAAAATCAGCATGCATTTCCAGGGATTTTGAAAAGATATTAAAGTTTGAAAATTTTTGCATTATTCAAAGAAAAATGTATAAAAAATTACAAAACATAAATTCCAGATTTTTTTTTTCATCAAAACTGTTTTAGAGGAGATTTACAAATCCATATATAGACAATGACCTTAAATGCGCATGACCTTAAATGCCTGTTTATCAATTATGTAAGAGAAAAATAAATTAAAGAACTTGTTCTAATTAAAATAATGAAAAAAATCCTTATTTAAGCCTTTAAGTTTAATTTTTAATTAAGAAATTTGACAGATGAATAAAAAGAGTAATATACAATATAATACTTATTAAATTAATTCTCTAACTTAGTTCCATTTAGATATTCAATATTCAAGTCAACACTGTTTATAGTCTAGTCAAATTATCAAATTTTCCATCAAAATGTGAACTAAATGCAACAGTTTCAAAACTTAGTTTTAATCAATCTATGATATGATCTGAATATATAACAAAAAGTTTAGAAAAATTTATACATGGGAAAATTGAAAAATTGAGGTCATTATTGGGACGTATTGTGTTCACTCTGATTTAGTGTTAAACGAACAATGTAAAGTAGAAACTTCTATACTGGTTTAAAAAAACATGTAAGTAGGGAAATAAACTTAACTGAATAAACTAAATTGGAAATATATTAAATTGTGGTTAGTATATGTGTTGGTTGCCATGGAAACAGTATTAATTGAGAATATCACCTACTTTTGAACAATGAACCTTTAAAAACACGAATACTGTCACTACGTTAGTTTACACACATACTCAAAATGCTCTCTTTTGCCATAAATGCTTTAAAGAAATTATTTAGAAGATTTATGTAAATAGGTGGTAACCATGGATACATTATAAATGAATTTTACATGAAAAATTTCGGTATTCAGCAATGCTAAGTATAGCACGAATATACTCAATCACCAAAAGTTAAGAAACAATAAAAATGTTTTAATTCATATGAAAGGTAATATCCGAAAATAATTAGGAGCAGATTTAGAGGGGTCAGGGGACATCCCCCAATAAGAATTTTTTTTTATGAAAAAGTAGCAGAAAATGCCCCCCCCCCCAAAAAAAAAAAACAAACCTGAATCCCTCCTGTAACTGAAAGGTTTTCCCCGTATATGAAGAAAATTGTGGGAAGATCTCATACAAATGTCATAGAACCCCATTCCTCCCCGAAATAGATTTATGTTTTTATTCTGGATTAGGTAGGTTGTTAATTTTGTTTTGTCAAAAAATATTCTAAAATCTGAATTTTTTTACAGCAAAGCTGTTCCCCATAGATTACATTGTAGTTGTGTTGTCCAACCTTCAGAAAATTTTCTTTCAACTTTTGACACCAGTTTTGAGTCCCTGCAATATGATTGCTTGGTAACTTGTATAAAATAAAAAAATCCTCTGTTTACATCAGTATCATAAAATGCTTGTACACTATAATGAGTATGATGGTTCTTGCTTGATCAGAACTTGAACCCACCGCACACCCGGGTACCCTACAGGGTATTTCTTGTCATGAGTTTAATAAAAATGCTATCTTACTCATATCAAGTGGATCAATGTATTTCTTTTTTCCCTCCATAAAATGAAACCACACCCTCCGGTGTGATAAGAACATAGCAACATTTAATGTTGCTTCATGGATGGTGATATTCCAAAAAATATTTCAAGATTTTTTTCAGTGTAACCCTCAACTATATTCAATAATATGAAAATACGACACGTTTTAGGATAAAATCTGAAATTGTTATCCCTTGAAAATGATCATTGTTGACCAAGATGTAGCCGAGTCAACAGTAATTAAATTGCAATAAGTACAAAATATCGTGAAATGTGCGCGCAAAGGTCCTGCGCAGCTAATAATTATTATATTGTTACCCTTCTTAAATCTTAATGTATTTCAAACCGTTGCTATGTAATTTTACTTGAAGAGGGTGGGGGCAATTGAAAGCACACAGTAGATTATTTTATTCTTATTGATAAAAAAACCTAAGGTTAAATTAAAGCACTTACATAAATGGAATGAAGAAAATGAGAGCAAGCCAAGTATTTGTTTCGAGGAAGAATTAAATGTTAAACTCTTGGTAGATACTGGTAGTCAGTTTTTTACTTGTTCAAATTCATATGTAAAAGTATTATTAATGTTTGTTATATTTTCCCAACTATTTTTATCCTAACAGTAATAGAAATTATAAGACTTTGGCTTTCATCTAGGAATTCATCCGCATGGTGCAGTGGTTAGAGCATCTGCTCTAGAGTTGCGAAGTAAGGAGTCGATCCTTACGTCGCGGGTTCGAATCCCACTGTGGGATGTAGAGACCGGTCGGATAAGACCGTATAAACCGAGGTACGTGTCGCAGTAGGCACTGGCGCGAAAAAGATCCCTCACTGCTAAATGGCCCTAAGTGCTGAGTATAGAACAAAATGTGCAGCTCTCCACCGGCAAGTGGTGGCGTCTCCATATGCATGAAAAATTCTCGAGAGGACGTTAAACAATATACAATAATAGTAGAAAGATTCACTTCCATCTACTTTTCTTTTTTCATGATGGCTCTTATTAAGAAGTGACTTTGAAAGTGTTCCAGATTGTTCATATTCTAAAGCATGCTCGTGGGAACGCCGTTATCACCCGTCCCCATAAAATGGAGCTTCAATAAGTGCCGCATCAGGCATTTTACTGTTGCAAAAATGACCATATGATCTACAAGGAGAAGTTAAGTTTTTAAAAAGGGGTTTAAAATATTTTGTTAAAAAAGTAACATTAAGAATTTTAGAAAAGAGCATTTAAGCATTTAATTCTGTCTAAACGATTCCATTTGAATTATTTCCATTACTGTAAACATAATGCAGCTTTTGTACATGTATAGATGCATGGTGCAGTCTTTATATAGAAATCAAAAGGTCAATATCAATTGGCTTTTTTTATAAGGTTCGCTACTCTTTACAAAAGCAATAAGCAGTAAATCTGGAGAGCAAAAAAATTGTTTGAATCACACAGTTCAAAAAGTTCCGGAGATGCCTGAATGGAATTAAATAGTTGATTTTTTAAACTTAGAGACCTTCAAATCAAATCCAGTTCATGTGATTCCATAAATTCTGTACTCTTTATTTCAAAATGATAAATTTCTATAAATTTTCTAGATATTTAATCAAAATATATTCTGTGATGATGCATGTTACAACTCTGATATACATTGTACTTGTCTGATAAGCTTCCTTGCAGAATTCTTTAGAAAAGGCTGTTTTGACTTATTTTGTACACAAACTGTGTTCCATACATTTTTTGATTCTTGTCTATAAATTCCAAAACTACTGAGGTATAAATGTCCATCAGGTGTTTACAAATAAAATGAAAGTAAACACTTTCACATTTAGGAATTTCACATGTATATTGTGAATACAAACGGCGTTCCATACATTTTGTTTACATGAATGGTAAAATATATTTATAAAAGTTACGGTAAACACGTTGGTTTGTTTACGGAATTTGGGGGCGTGGCTGTATCGAAGATCGATTGGTTTTAAGATTCGCGGTTCTGTAGGTTAAAATCATGCTAGGCATGTATACGTCGTATTGGGTTGTATTAAGGGTTTTTTAAGTCATTCGAAGTTTCGCTGCCTTAAGTGCAACAGCTACCAGTACTGATGTCTAAGCAAAAAGATTTTCTGGCTGAATTCCGGCAACCTTCAGACGAAGAGTGTTTGCTGAATGACATTCCTTCTACTGCACATAAGGATTCTACGCAGAAATTGGATACCCC
>NW_026925911.1:0-104697 GCF_032062105.1 Saccostrea cuccullata
CATTCAAATGCACATGCGTGCAATGCATAAATTTGAATATACTTAATATACTCCTGGGAGAACATTGTTATAGTCTAAAAGGCATAGAGTTCGTCTTATTTAATGAAGCTTACAGGGAATAAGGCACCAAAAGGGAGTTGGGGAGCGTTTGGGGAACATCTGTAACGGTTCCCGTTACAATTAGCCCTAGTTACTTTTAGTTTTAAAAAAATTAAAGCTTAGAACTATAAATCATGATTTTATCTTTCTTTTTCAGTCTGCAGTTCATGATCATGATTATCTCTCACTACCTTTCACTGAGTATTGGGTTGATGAAGCGTTGAAGGTACATGTACTAAGTGTTCAATACTTTGTCAATTGTTTATTAAAAAAAAACTTTATCAGAATAATCACTTTGTGTTTTGAAAAACATTAAAATGACCCACCAAAATTTATTTGCATAATGAAAAAAATATTCACAGGTGAATGATTTGGAGAGAGAGAAGATAGAAGTTGCAACACGCGGGCAATCGACTAACAAAAAATGGTTTGGAGAGAGACTAACTGCATCTAACTTTGGACAAATATCCCATATGACGGACAGGCGAAACAAGGACAAATTATGTGAATCAATATTCTCATCAAAGCAGATTAACTCTTTAGCAACATTGCACGGTAAAAATTATGAAAGGAAAGCTATAAAATGTTTTGAATCTGAATACAAAGTTAAAGTTAAGGGATGTGGCTTTTTTATTTACACAGAAAAACCATTTCTTGGTGCTTCCCAGATGGAATTATTGACGATATGCATATTGTTGAAGTTAAATGTCTATATTTAGGTCGAAATGTAAATATCGAATTAAAGTGTCTGAAGTATTTTAGGTATTTAGAGCAAAAAAATGGGGTCATTCAACTTAAGAAATCATCAAATTATTATGATCAAATTCAAGGTCAATTACCTATCACTGGAAGGCAATTTTGTTATTTTGTAGTTTATACTTTTAAATCACTGTTTGTAGAAAAAATTGAATTTGACCAGGAGTATTGTAAATTTTGTTTAGTTCCTAAACTAGATCTGTTTTATAGAAAGTGGTTCCGACCATTTGTTGCTTCACAGTTGTATGCAAAATACTCTGGTAATTCTTGCAGTGCAAAATATTGAATGCATTTTATAAGCCTACCATATTTATTATATTGCTGCCAGGAAAACATATTGTGCTGACATTCATTGATCAACTCTTTGTAGACATTAATTGCTGTAAAATTATTTAAGGAATCACTGTCTAGTTAGCATATAGTGTCATTGTGAAATAAAATTGTACATATAAATTTATAAAATGTAGATTTTAAAATGTAGACTATTAGATTTAAATTACTTCCATGTCAATTTCAAATGTACCCACCCACTGACATCAAACACAAAGACAATCGCACAAGATTTACATGCATATTTAGGCCTCCTTAGCTCTTGACCTATTGATTTGCCAAATTTACATTCTGGTAGAATTATCAAGAAATCAACTCCACTAACCTTCAACAAGTTATCAAAGAGAAAACAAATAGAAATGGAAATATAAAGAAATTAACTCCACTAAACTTCAAAGAGATATCACAAAGAAAAGATACAGAAATGGAAATACCCAGTATTTCATTAAAATGTTTAAAACGAGTTTATTTATTTTGTGGGTCTAGTCACTTTATGGCAAATCCCCATTGAAAACAACATTTATTTTCTGTAAACTGATGCCTTTGCAAAAGGAACCTTTGTGTATTTTAGACTGTTTTAAGTCTTAGTAGATGGACATTTTGTGTTCCCATTACAGCATTTGTATGTACATGCATATACACTGTAATAAATATGTATGTGAAGATTAATGGTTTCCTTATTTTGTTTCCATAAAAAATTTTGAAAGAATTTACATTGTAATACATGATTTATTTCATAGTCTTTCTTCAATCCAAATCAAACATATATCAGCAAGTTCCATTAAGGTACTCCAATCCTCAGGTTCTGAAAATCAGGCATTGACTTATCCACTATTAGAAAATGCTCACAAAAATGTCTTTGAATTTTTAAAGTTATGTGTTTTTACTTCCGATAATTTTTCAAACATCATCTTTAAAGGTGCATGGACACAGATTTGAAGTTAATATCTTCTGTATAGTTTCACGACTTATATATTTTAATAGCATTTTACACAAAAATATAATAAAATTTCTATTTCATCTTAAAGTTGACTTTTGAGACTTTTTGAATTGAATTTTAAATTAAAGAGTTAGCCTTCCTGGCTGAGGATCGGAGTTCCTGAAGCAATTATGCAAATTTGTCAACAATACACTTTCTGAAGTTGCTTAAAACAAAGCATATAAATATAATACGTGAACCAAGCTGCAGCTTGCTGTGACAGAGTTCACCTTTTAGAATTTTGTACCTTTTGGCAAGACCTAACACCCTCTCTACATGTATGCGCTTGGATGCCACACGCCGATCATGAACGACCTCGTGGGCATCAAGCTGAGACTTTCCTTTTAGAAACGTTGGGGTGTTTACTTGAACGTCATTATTTGCAAAAAGATCTTGAACCATAATCCCCCTATCAGCCATAATGCTGTCACCTTTTTTAAACATACCCTTGTTTAACAACTCAGATCTTTCAATGATCATTCTATCACTTGCAGATCCTCCATATGCATCTGAAACATAAGATACTGCACCCCTTGGTGTAACACCAATCATTGCTTTGATTGTGTTTCTGTGTTTGTAATTAGACCAGGTAATAGACTGAGAATTTACATCAGATGGTTTTTGTATGGGGATTTCTGTAGCATCTAATATTACTCTCGTACTGGGAAATTTTTCATCAAAATTGGTGGGCATAAAATCTTGAACAATATCTTCAGAAGGCCAGAAATTTAGTTCTTTCAATTGAAAATACAAACAAGAGGCCCATGGGCCACATCGCTCACCTGAGCACATCTACTAGGGAAAAGCACATATCAGATCAAAACTGAAAGTTTACTGGGGGGGAGGGGCTTGAATTTTAACCCTCCTGGGTGTCATGATTTGAACAATGTACAATCTTATTAACACTACCTGAGGATGATTCCATATAAATAGAAAAATATCACTAATCATGGCTTTGAAGTACTTGAAAAGAAGATTTTAAAAGGTTTCCCTATATATCCTTATGTACAACTTTGGTCAGCCATTTTGGGCCCAAAACTAGCCCCAGAGATCATGATTTGAACAAGCTTGAATTTTCACTACCTGAGTATAATTTCATTTCCTGGCCCAAAGGTTCTTGAGAAGAAGATTTTTAAATTCTTTCCTATATATTCCTATGTAAAACTTTGGTCAGCCATTTTGGCCCCATCCTAGCCCTGGGGGTCATGATTTAAAGAAACTTGAATCTACAATACCTGATGATGATTCCACATGAGTTTCATCTTTCCTGGCATAGTGGTTCTTGAGAAGAAGATTTTTAAAGATTTTTTCTATATATTCCTATGTAAAACTTTGGTCAGCCATTTTGGCCACACCCTAGCCCCAGGGGTCATGATGTGAACAAACTTGAATCTACACTACCTGAGGATAATTTCATTTAAGTTTCATAGTTCCTTTCTCAATGATTCTTAAGAAGAAGATTTTTAAAAGATTTTTCCTATATATTCCTATGTAAAACTTTGCTTGGCCATTTTGGCCCCACCCTAAACCCGGGGGTCATGATTCGAACAAACTTGAATCCACACTACCTGAGGATGATTTCCACATGAGTTTCATCTTTCCTGGCCCAGTGGTTCTTAAGAAGAAGAAGATTTTAAAAGATTTGTTCTATGCATTTCTATGTAACTTTGGTCGGCCATTTTGGCGCCACCCTAGCCCCAGGGGTCATGATTTAAACAAACTTGAATCTACACTACATGAGGATGATTCCACATGAGTTTCATTTTTCCAATTCCAGTGGTTCTTGAGAAGAAGATTTTTAAAAGATTTTTCTTATATATTCCTATGTAAAACTTTGGTCGGCCATTTTGGCCCCACCCTAGCCCCAGGGGTCATGATTTGAACAAACTTGAATCTTCACTACCTGAGGATGATTCCACATGAGTTTCATCTTTCCTGGCCCAGTGGTTCCTAAGAAGAAGATATTTAAAGATTTTTCCTATATATTCCTATGTAAAACTTTGGTCGGCCATTTTGGCCCCACCCTTGCCCCGGGGGGCTTGATTTGAACAAACTTGAATCTACACTACCTGAGGATGTTTCCACATGAGTTTCATCTTTCCTGGCCCAGTGGTTCTTGAGAAGAAGATTTTTTTAAAAAGGTTATTAATTTTTCACTAATTCATAATTATCTCCCCTTGGAAGAGGGCGTGGCCCTTCATTTGAACAATCTTGAATCCCCTTCACCCAAGGATACTTTGTGCCAAGTTTGGTTGAAATTGGCCCAGTGGTTCTTGAGAAGAAGATGAAAATGTGAAAAGTTTACGACAACGCCAACGCCGACAACGCCAACGACAGACGACGGACAAATTTTGATCAGAAAAGCTCACTTGAGCCTTCGGCTCAGGTGAGCTAAAAATTAATCCAAGTAATGACAATTCTTGAAACAGTGGAAGTGGAAACTTGAAAAAACAGAGACAATTCAAAGTCTTCTTTGGCCTGCCTTAACTTCATTAAAGTAAGAAAAAGCTGGTCCTTAGGTTCAAGTACAGAACATTTGTAATCGAGCTCATCTACACATGGACCAAGACAATAAAACAATGTCATGAACTGGCCATAATCACTGAAACCTGTATAGTATGAAATTGCATCTGGATTGTCCTTAAAATTCTCAGTGGAGCATTTTTTTGAAAAAGGATTCTTAACTAAAGAAGCTTCCTCTGGCGTTGCTTGTGGTGATGGTGCTTCCTCGTTTTCTCTCTGCTCTATGACAACTTCCTGCTGTACACTGATAGCTTGAAGGTCTGGCTCCTCAAGTTCTTGCTTCCTCCGAGACATTCTTTGTTGCCTTGGGCTTGGAGTAGGAGGGTCATGATCAGGAATAAGAATAGATGGCACTGCATCATCTTTTAGATGGAGGTGATCAGCTGTTGAAAAAATGTTTATTTATGACACTTTTTGATTAATATACATGTATTATTTATATATATATATATATATATATATATATATATATATATATATATATATATATATATATATATATGAAACACATCATAATAATGAAAACATGCACGTGATGATTTATTAGTTGGATAGTTATCATAGTTTAGAACTTTTCAATAGGCTAAATAAGAATAAACACACATGATTTTAAAGATCAGATTTAAGTAAGACTACATGTAAGACTGCACATGCATCTGTTTATCAAATGATAATAATAAAAAAAGTGATTGAACTTATCTTTTTGGAATCTTTTGTTGGTCTATATCTGCTGCGCTGAAATAAATAAAAATAACACAAAGCAACAGGAACTAGGTAAACTTAACTAAGTAAAACAATATGAAGAACCACTATCAATATTCAAATTGTTAATGTTAATCAACAGAAGAAAATTGAAATTTATTGGCAGTGGTTGATCAGTCATAAATTCAAATATTAAGAAAACTTTATTTTGACAAACAAAATGACCATTGTGCAATGAACCGTACTGAGTACTTATGTATACACTAGAAAACACTCCTCCTTTCCGAAGAGTTTGAAGCATTATGTATTAATTTTATCATCTCAAAGTGCATAAAGGTCTTATCGTAAATAAAAACACAAAATTTAAAACAAACTAACAAAGTTAAGTCAATATTTACGTTTCCTAACCTGACGTGTCCTTGTAATCGCTTGCAACAAAATGCAGGTCGCAGACAACGTCTCTGTCATTAGGCTCCCAGAGTTTTTTAGTTCGCGGGTCAAGCCGTTTTATGGCAATTCTCCACTGCAACCGACGTTGTTTATTTTTTGGAAACTGGTGTCCACCATAATTACAACAAAACGGCACAGAACAGCGCTGAGGCATAACGTAATCCGCAGTCGATCAGCATGTAAACATAAAGATTCAAGCGTCTCAAACGCACAGATAACCACCCATAGGTTTGGTGTGTAAAATCCGGAACCAAAACCGGCGAGTAATTACCATTGTATTTCATAAAATTAACAATAGGTAAATAACAAGTGAATATAAATTTCCCCATGTCAGACTGCTATACAAGAGGTCATGATTATATTAAAGCAATTTTAACAATAAATAACTTGCTTTCAGTGCATTAATTATATTTTATTTCCTGAATTTTACCATTAAAAATAGAACCCCTGAATTGTTGTTCATCGACGAGCAAAACATGGAGGATAAAAGCAATTTAAAATTAAGTGCATAGTCTAAATATCCTACTTGTCAAATTATCATCAAGCCTAAACAACATTCAAAGATGCCATAAACTAAATTTATAAAGTTTCAATTCTGATATTGTCTTGACGGACAGAAATATCTTTGTTGTTCTTGATCCCACTTACCTTTTATGAAATCGATTTACAGGTAATAAAATATTTAGTCAATTAGTGGGCTAAAACTGAAGTGAAAGTCAAGTGTTTTTCTTACCTGGAAGTTGAATGTTAAAACTAATCAACAAAACCAAATCCGGAAAACAATCACTTGTCAGATCGCTCAGCAAATGCTCGGATAATTTCGGGGTATAGAAAAAATCGTGATAAAATATTAGATATTAAATCAATCTAGTAAGTGCAATCGACCCTAGTTTTAATATATCGATCATAGCTATCCGTATCGACATGTAATTTCGAGAGTTACCCCCCTGTCCCGATCTGAATATTGAATCTATGCCCACTATGGTGCGGAAGGCTTGGCGGCGATTCCCCCCACCGCCCCCCCCCCCCCGGCCATTTAACTATGTATTTTAAATACATTTTATCTACTTAGATCCTATATTTGTAACTAAGACCCCAGCTTACAAGCTTTACATAATGTCCACGCTAACCCCCCCCCCCCCCAAAAAAAAAATCCACTAACATCGGGGACAGTAGGCTAACTATACCTAATCCTAGCATAAAAGCTGAAAAAAACGCTTTTAAAAATGCCTTCTCCAAATCAGTTAATATTTTCAATGACTGTTTCAAATTTATAATACACAACAACAAGCTGGAAAATTTTACCGACCCAAGATGATGCTGGAATATTGAAAAAGGAAGTTGCAACCAAAGCGCCCTCAGGTGTTTTTATTAAAAGGGGAAATAATCAACTAAATATTTGACAAGAACAATAATCACTAGAAATAAGTAATGAGATTTAGGTAAAGCAATTATGCACTTTTTTCGATAAAAGCAGCTAATTCAGAGTGAATTAGCTTTGAATAAAAATATAGACATCAAGATTATTTGATATATTTTTCAATAGTTGTGATTGTACATTGTATGTTTACACTTATTTTTCTATCATTTTATTATTAGGTCTTGCCACCTTTCTCTGGAAAGACCTATTGATTGTCTTCTTTTCCTTTCCTTATTAGGTCACCTGAGTAAACTCAGGTGACCTATTGCTATCTGTTTTCGTCCGTCGTCGTGCGTCGTGCGTTAACATTTGAACATTTTCAGCTTCTTCTCTGCAACCACTGAACCAATTTCAACCAAATGTGGCACAAAGCACCTATGGGTGAAGGGGAACACAAATTGTGAATTTCATGATCCCTGCCCCCCTGGGGCTTGAGGGGTGGGGCCAAAACCACTAAAATTAATGCAATCTTGAAAAATCTTCTTCTTTACTCCTGGACATCAAGCAGTCAAACTGTTTGCATGATTGTAATTAGCAATGAGTCCTCTACCAAAATTGTGAAATTCATGGCCATGGGGTCAGGGGTTCTAGTGCTAGGGCGGGGCTAAATAAGTAGGTAGTGAAAATGCAATATTTCTTTGAAAATCTTCTCTGCTCCTGGGTATTAAATAAACCAACTAAGTACATAGTTATGATGAGCAAGAGTGCCTCTACCAAAATTGTGAAATTCATGGCCCTGGGGTCAGGGGTTCTGGTGTTAGGGCGGGGCTCTATTGATGATATAGTGAAAATACATGAATTCTTTGAAAATCTTCTTCTCTGCTTCTGGGTATTAAATAAACTAACTAAGTACATAGTTATGATGTGCAAGAGTGCCTCTACCAAAATTGTGAATTTTATGGCCCCAGGGTCAGGGGTTCTTGTTTTAGGGTGGGGCTCTAATGATTATATAGTGAAATGCATGTATTCTTTGAACATCTTATCCTTTGCTCCTGGTTAATATACTAATGATCTAATTACATATTTAAGGGCAGGATTTATTTTATTTTCAGTTTTACAAATCCTCCGCTCAAGGTTTTGAATTTTCAGAAAAAAATAAAACAATTTTTTTCTTTCCTATGTCAAATTTGAGTCGGGATCGATATTTCAAATTTACGAACTCGCACTTCCGGTTTTAAGATGAAACGGCGGGTAAATAAAGCTAGATCTGAGAAGATAACTTGGTTTAGTGTAAAATTCATCGATACGAGTGCCATTCAAAACGTTATACCTGTTCAAAGGACAAATAAAATGCTGACGACTTTGTTGAACAATGGCATGCTGGTGAGATAATTATGTATTCGTTTCAAAAGTATCTGTTAATTATTTTTGTCCCCAAGGTTTTAAACTGCCTGTGGTAGCTATTGCATGTTGCCAGCGACATTGTTTAGGTCTCTGTTATAGCTTACAGTCTAAGCATCATTCTTCAGAAAAGGGGTTGCTTATGCATCAGATGTAATGAATAAAACTTCAGGAGAAGTTAAGTCCATTTGAGGAAGAAATAAACAATAACCAGAAGAAATAAAACAAAAAAGATTTAACTATTAAAAGGCAAGAATATACAAATATATACAGGCATGTAGTATCATTTGTATAAGACAGAAAAATTGTTTTACACTTAATTGAAAACATGTTTACCCTACTCCCCAATACTCCCTGTCTGTTTTATGATAGGAATTATAATTTTAGGCAACAAGTAAATTTTAGAACAATGTCTATACATTTACCTAACACATATTTAAAAAATGAAGATATATTGAAATACTTTTAAAGAATTGATTTTTAAAATATATTTTGACCAACATCACAAAATTTATATAACTGGCCCAAACTGGCAGATGATGAAATAAGCAATTATATGTTCTACTTTCCTATTTGTAAGCATTATGTGTCCAGTGGTAAGGAGCCTATTAGAATAGCATAAAAAAAGAATGTACAAATGTTAATAATTGATTTATAAAAAAAAAAATTATTTCCTTCTCCTTCGGGACTTTTTTTATTCTCATTTCATAACTAAACCTAAACATAAAAAAAATGCTGGCCTTATAATGAAGAAAGGGGCCTTTTTCAAAATAGATAATTTTAGGGCCGCTGGGTCAGGGGTACCAGGGGGTACTTTGACTAAAATAAATTAATGCTTTGAAATCTTTCCTTTGATAAGCAATGGTGGCTCCTTCAAAATTTGTGAATTTCATGGCTTTTTATTAAAACACGAACCAAATACAATCGCTGGAAAGTTGTTACATGATACTCAGGTGACCTATAAGGCCCGTGGGCCTCTTGTTTATTAATTTTCCCTCGCATGTTTTTGAGTTTCAAGATTTATCGAAAAGATTTATAGTCTATGAGAATGTACCCCGTAAAAGATTTTTGCAGTTGACCTTGCTTGAACTTTGACCCCTTACGGGTTAATTACCCCTTTCTCTTGTCATTGCTACTCCGCCGAAACTGTAAACCGTAGAGAAATCAAACCTTCACTAGAGTCTTTGACCAATTCAGTGGACAGTTGAAGATTTCATATGCGAGAGTATTTGTTGATCCCTTATTTGATTTATTGCCCTGAAAGTCTTTTGGTCACCTGAGAAATTCGGGTGACCTATTGCTATCTGTTTTCGTCCGTCATCGTGTATCGTGCGTCGTGTGTTAACATTGGAACATTTTGAGCTTCTTCTCTGAAACCACTGAACCAATTTCAATCTAATTTGGTATAAAGCATCTATGGATGACGAGGAACAAAAATTGTGAATTTTATGGTCCCCGCCCCCCTGGGGCCTGATGGATGGGACCGAAACCACTTAGATTATTGCAATCTTTAAAAATCTTCTTCTTTGCTCCTAGACATCAAGCAGGCTAACTATTTCTATGAATGTAATAAGAATTGAGTCCTCTACCTTAATTGTGAAATCCATGGCCCCAGGGTCAGGGATTCTAGTGCTAGGGCGGGGCTATATAGATTATATAGTGAAAATGCATGTTTTCTTTGAAAATCTTCTTTTCTGCTCCTGAGATTTAATTAAGTAAACTAAGTAAGTACATAGTTATTATGAGAAGAGTGTCTCTACCAAAATTGTGAATTTTATGGCCCAAGGTCAAAGGTTCTGGTGTTAGGGTGGGGCTCTATTGGTTTTACAGTGAAAATGCATTTATTCTTGGAAAATCTTTCTTTCTGCTCCTGGGTATTAAATAAACTAACTAAGTATATAGTTATAATTAGCAAGAGTGCCTCTTCCAAAATTGTGAATTTTGTGGCCCCAGGGTCAGGGGTTCTGGTGTTAGGGCGGGCCCTATTGATTATATAGTGAAAATGCATTAATTCTTTGAAAATCTTCTTCTTTGCTCCTGGGTATAATATTAACTAACTAAGTACATAGTTATGATAAGCAAGAGTGCCTCATCCAAATTTGTGGCCATGGGTTCTGGTTTTAGAACAGAGCTCTATTGATCATATAGTGAAAATACATAATTCTTTGAAAATCTTTTCCTTTTCTCCCGGGTTTTATGCCAATTATCCAAGTATATATATTTATGATGAAGAAAGGTGCATTCAGCCAAATGGTTATTTTCACCTCCCCCCCCCCTCTCCCTGAGTGGGGGTTGAGGGGGATGTTGGTTAAATAGTCTGAAAATAAATAAATGCTTTGAAATCTGCTCTTTGGTATTAATCAACCATTTTATGATAAAATTTGCAAAATTTTGAAATATGTGGCCACAGGGAAAGTGGTTCCTATGGGATGAGGTGCACAACTGGTTATATAGTGGAAGTGCATTTTCTCTTCATTACTCTTATCTACCTATGATCATGTCAATGGAGTGCAAAATAAAAAAAAGTTCTTATGAACAAAATGCAAACATTAGAAACTAAGAAAATATCATGGGCGTTTTTAATTTGTTGTTAACTAGAGGAAAATCTGTTTAATAAAATGTATACGTAGTTAGTGTAAAGTTCAGAACTTTAAGGGTAAGGAAAGCGAGCAGCTTCTCGTATGCATTTAAATGGACGAACATATATATATATATATATATATATATATATATATATATATATATATATATATATATATATATATATATATATATGAAAAAAATAATAAAAATTTTCTTTCCTGTTGAATACTCTAGAGAATATAAACTTGACAGGATAAGTAAACAATTTCTACACATGTCATTTTCTCTCTGAGGTTATATAATAATTTTAATTTTCTCACAGTTCTACAGTTTACAATCACCTTTTAAAATCCTCTATCAAAAGTAAATTCTCGGTTTCAATTAATGTCTTTTAAAATATTTTAATACATTTGGATTTAAAAACGTTTGAATTCCCTTGTTTGCACGGAACTTAGACGTTTACAATATAACAAATAAAAAAAGGAGTATTACTTCCGCCTTATAATTTTCACCCCAAAAATGAGGCCAGGAAGACCTTGAGATGATCTAAGTAAATTACGTATGAAAAAACCCCGAGGAAATACAATCAGGTTGTTTTAATCTACGCAGTTCCTAAAACAGTAGAGTATTCATGTTCTAAACAGAGTTCTGGAATTTAAACAGTTGAACAAATAAAGACACTTAGGGGTCTGAATATTAATTTTGTTGTACCACTTAAATTCTTTTCTGTTCTCTGTAAAAGATCGAGAAGAGACTTACCTAAAGCAGTCAGAGACATTGAATGAAAAAAAAATACAACAGATAATCAATAACTTTATAAAATGTACTCTTGTTTACTACAGTAAAAAAATGGATTGATATTAAAAAATCTACAGCAGAATCTTTAGAAGATTGGAGCCTTAGTATTTCTTGAGTTTAAAAAAAATATGATGTAATTATTGTCACCCGCTTGAAAAGTAGGGAATGTTAATTTAGGTCTGTCCGTCCGTCTCTCTGTCTGTCTATAACGCTTTCGTTTCAACACGGTATCTCGAGAACCCGTTGAGCTTTTGCAATCACATTTTGCATATCAACTACCTATGGACTAAAGAAGAACCCTATTGATTTTGAGGTCAAAAGGTCAAGGCCATAAATTTGCAAATTCTGTCTGTTATAACACTTTCGTTTTCGCGCGATATCTCTAGAACCCTTTGAGCTTTTGCAATGAAATTTTACACAACAAATGTCTCTGGCCTTGGAAAAACCTCTATTTATTTTGAGGTCAAAAGGTCAAAGATCAAGGTCATAAATTTATATATTATGTCTGTGTGTAACACCATCCTTTCCAGATGATATTTCAAGAACATTTTAAGCTTTTGCAATATAATTTTTTACATAAACTCCCTAGAACCTCTCTCACCCTTCTCAGTCCAGCCCCGTTTGTTTTATTAGTATTTGATGTATTACATGTCGCTATTTTTAGTACAGGGGCATGAGGAGAGCAATTACGTACAAAACAGGTTGTCGGGGGACTTTATATTCTTATTATGTTCCCCAAACGAAGTTGGGGAACATATTGTTTTTACTCTGTTTTTTATTATTATTATTCTTATTTTTCTTCCTGGGAAAATTTTGTCCGCGAGTGATCTTGTAAACTACACATCAGACTAAGGTGAAATGTTTTTAGGGTCAGTAAACATGTAATGTAGATTTGCGGAACGAAGGTCATTTTGCGCGCACGTGCTTGCAAGAGCGCGCACGTGCAACTTGATAAATGACCGATTACATTGATATAGATGTAACTTTTTAAATTTTTGATGAAATGCTTTAGAACTCATAATATAAGGATACAATAGAAGTATAGACAATATGACATGGTCAAAATAGCAAGATCTCACGCGCATGCACGTGCGCTGCACTCTGATTGGCTGAAACAAAAATCTCAATATCTTTTTTGTCTTTTGACGAAATGCTTTGAAATTTTGATTATAGCCATGCATTAGGATATCCTACAATATGATATATAGCAATTATCATGAAAACACGTGCATGCACGTGCGCTGCAATCTGATTGGCTTAAACTTTAAATAGCTATAACTCATTTGGATTTCAACCAAAGAGGATGGGATTTGAAACATAGATAGATATTATGAACTACTACAAGAAGGTATGGTCACCATGCACATGGATACACGTGCATGTACGTGCGCTGCAATCTGATTGGCTGAAACTTTAAACACCTATAACTCCCTTGGTTTCCAACCAAACAGGATGGGATTTGGAAAATAGATAGATATAATGGACTACTACAAGAAAGGTATGGTCACCATGCACATGCGCACGTGCGTGTACGTGCGCTGCAATCTAATTGGCTGAAACTTTTAACAGGTATAACGCCCTTGGTTTTCAACCATATGGGGTGGGATTTAGAACATAGATAGATGTAATGATCTTCTACAAGAAGGTATGGTCATCGTGCTCATGTATGCACGTGCGTGCACGTGAAATGAACAAAATCAAAATACACTTGAATGAGCGTATTTTTATTACTTTTGGATTAAATACTTTAATTTTTAGATTATTAAGATATATGGATTGTGTAGACAAAATGATATGGTCATTACGCACAGGCATTCGCATGCGCACGCATGCAATGCTAAAATTTGAATGAACTTCGTACACTTCCAGGTAAATGTTAAAGTCTCAAAAACATACAATTTGTCTTATTTAATGAAGCTTACAGGTAATATGGCACAAAAAGAGAGTTGGGGAGCGTTTGGGGAACATCTGTAACGGTCCCCGTTACAATTAGCACTAGTTACGTTAGAACTGTTTAATAAAGATTGAATTAGACACCATGCATTGTGTAAAATTTTGACAATATCGAACGTGAATATATAAATACAAGTATGTGACTTCATCTTTGCATATAATTTTCACTATTAGATGTACAAAGCAGTTCTGTGGTCTAGAGGTATGTTTCTCGCTTCCCATGTGAGAGGTCCCGGACGATCGAATTTTTTTTAACGAAATACTTTTTTTTACTAGAAGATAGTATTGAGCATGTGAAATGAACAAGCAATTTCAAGGCATTGTGGTCCCCAGCTTTCGGTGTCATCGTGGGTGAGATGTCATTTTTATGACTTATTGTGTGTAATATGAACACCCTATCATATGCCATTTATTTAGATATCATCACTAAACCCAAGGTTAAGGTCAAAGGGTTAAAGTTCTTGGTATCCAATGCAAAGTCTTCTCAAAAGGATTACATATTTGAAGATTTAAAGCCCTAGCCCTTATCATACAAAAGTAATAGTCAAGGTTTAAGTTTTTTATAAGTACAAAAAATCTCCAAGGTCAAGGTTAAAAGGTCAAAATTGTTGATATCAAATGAGAGGTCTTGCCACAAAGAATACATATGTGAAATATGAAAGTCCTAGTATCTACAGTTCAAAAGTTGTGGCCAAGGTCAAAGTATTTGAAAAGAGTTCAAACTCCAAGGTCAAGGTCAAAGGTTCAAAGGATCAAAGTTCTTGAAATGAAATGAACGGTCTTCTCACAAGGATTACATATGTGAAGTATGAAAGCCATAGCCCCTATCATTCAAAAGTTATGGTCAAGGTTAAAGTTTTTTTCATAAGTACGTAAATCTCCAAGGTCAAAATTGTTGGTACTAAATGAAAGGTTTCGCCACACAAAATACATATGTGAAATACGACAGTCTTAGTATCCACCGTTCAAAAGTTATGGCCAAGGTTAAAGTTTTTAAAAGTAGGTCAAACTTCTAGGTCAACGTCAAAGTTCTTGGTATCTAATGAAAGGTCTTGTCACAAGAATTATATATATGAAGTATGAAAGCCTTAGCCCTAACCCTTCAAAAGTGTTGGTCAAAGTTAAAGTTTTTTCATAAGTACATAAATCTTCAAGGTCAAGGTGAAAAGGTCAAAGTTGTTGGTATCCAATAAAAGGTGTGCTACAAACAAGACATTAGTGAAATATAAAAGTCCTAGTACCTACCACTCAGAAGTTATGGCCAAAGTAAAAGTTTGACATTTTTGTGTAAAAGTGGGTCAAACTCCAAGGTCAAGGTCAAATGGTCAAATTTGGTGGTACCCAAAGAAAGGCCTTGTCACAAGAAATACACATGTGATAGATGAAAGTCAAAGTTAAAGTTTTTAAAAAGTAGGTCAAACACCAAGGTCAAAGGGTCAAAGTTCTTAATATACAATGAATGGTCTTCTCACAATGATTACATATGTGAAGTATGAACGCCTTAGCCCTTAACCTATTTAAAAGTTATGTTCAAAGGTTGAAGTTTTTGAAGAAGTATGGCAAACTCCAAGGTCAAGGTCAAAGTGTCAAAGTTCTTGGTATCAAATGAAAGGGCTCATCACAGTAATTACATATGTGAAGTGTGAACGCCCTAGCCCTTACCATTCAAAAGTTATGGCCAAGGTTAAAGTTCTTTCATAAGTAGGGAAATCTACAAGGTCAAGGTCAAAAGGTCAAAGCTGTTGGTATCCAGTGAGAGGTCTTGCCACAAAGAATATGTATGTGAAAAATGAAAGTTCTAGTATCTACCGTTCGAAAATTATGGCCAAAGTAAAAGTTTGGAATTTCTGTGTAAAAGTGGGTCAAACTCCAAGGTCAACGTCAAAAGGTATAATTTGGTTGTACCCAAAAGAAAGGTCTTGTAACTAGGAATACACATATGAAATATGAAAGTCATAGCTCCACTAAATCAAAAGTTATGAGCAAGGTTCAAGTTTTTGTGGCGGACAGACAGACTGACTGACAGACGAATGAGATTTAATGTCCCTTCGCTTTCGCTAAAGTGGGTAACAATAAGCAATCAAAGCTTAATAAGTTTATTGACAAACATGTATTTTAGTTGCCTCAGAGTATGTATACATTTCATAATTCTACAAATGCAGTCAGGGGGATCCGACTTTTCCCCTAAGCGGGGGACATTAATTCTCTGAATTAGCTTGTTTTAAATAAGTTCACGTAATATTTTTTTCATACATGTGTAAGAAAATTGCCTGACTAAAAATTATAAAATATAAAAATTGACGCTCTGAAAGTCTTATATACTTTAATTACTGTAGAGAAAATACTGTCTTAGTTTTAAAAAAAACTCTGTTTTAATTCAATAATCAGTATTAAACGATAGTTAATTAGATGTGTTTGTGAAACACCGATGCCCCCGTATGGCAACATAGCAAAGATTAAAATTTTCGTTAATGTGAATTTAATATATTGGTACCAAAAGTAGGATATTCTCACTGGAAATACAATTGTGAAGTATAAAAGTAGGCCAAGGTATAATATCTTTCATAGGTACAGAAATCTTTTATGTCAAGGTCATTGGTATCAAATGAAAGGTCTTGCCACATAAAATACATATGTAGAGGATAGAAACTCTAGCCCTTACCGTTCAGAAGTTATGGCCAAGGTTAAAATTTTAAAAAGTAGGTCAAACTCCAAGGTCAAGATCAAAGGATCAAAACTCTTGGTATCCAATGAAGGGTCTTCTCAGAAGGATTACTTAACGGAAGTATAAGATCACTAGCCCTTATCATTTAAAAGTTATGGCAAAAGTCAAAGTTTTTTTCATAAGTACAAAATCGTCAAGGTCAAACGGTCAAGATAATTGGTATTCAATGAAATGAAAGGTCTTGCCACATACATGTAGAATATTTTTGTAAAGTTTGTTTACGGGGGCATAAAAATAGTACCAAAACAAGTATTTCTTTTTACTATTTTATCACAAATTTTGTTCACGTGCTATTGACTTCCGTCGTTCGTAGGCTGTTAAACACTAAATACCCTTATCTTCACACCACATTATTCAGTATAAAGCATATCCATGTGTATTAATGAACGGAAATTAAAATTCTAAATTTAATCTGATTCTGTCCCCTTGAGCCAAAGTGTTATCATTGTAGTAAGTACTGTAAAACGAGAAAATATGGCGCATTACAATGTACTAACTTTAGTGATTTTGGATCAAGAGCCATCGAACGTTTAAATTATTGTGCAGTTACGGATTCCTAAATATTATTATTATGTGTGTTCAAAGCATTACACACATTGTAAGTACATGTAAACCGAAAGCGCAGTTATGTAATGTCCTTGAATTGCTGTATTTTTCTATACACACTCGCACTGTCCGATCTATCGAGAATGATCTGTCAAATTATGAATTCATTTTTTTTAAGTTGTTACCCGATAGTTATCTTTAGCACCTTTATATTTGGGCGTCGGGTGAAGAATATATGATCAAGCATGCGATTGATCTTGTGAACTGTAAAGTAGGACTTTAAACTGGCGCTAGGTTTGATGTTATGAACG
This sequence comes from Saccostrea cuccullata, assembly GCF_032062105.1. Classification (NCBI taxonomy): domain Eukaryota; kingdom Metazoa; phylum Mollusca; class Bivalvia; order Ostreida; family Ostreidae; genus Saccostrea; species Saccostrea cuccullata. Next base: position 17,517 of record NW_026925911.1, read on the forward strand.
ATAACTCATTACTGGAACTTGTTTAGAGCAGGTCCAAGGAATCTTATTGTTTAAATTGGCAAGTCAGTTCTTACTCTTTCCCAGGAGCTTCTTCCCTGTCAGTAGAATCAAGTGATTTTAAAATTTAGCAATAATGTTTAACTTATTTGCCATTTAGTTACAGACACTGTTTAATTACATATAAGTTAAAAAATAAAATAAATATATAAAGTAAAAGTCTAGCCCCTTCGAAATTTTAACCTGATTAAATTTTAATATATTGTCGTTCTTCTTTGTGCTTAGTAACATAAATAAGCTTAATTTTCGCATTTACACATGTATACAGTAAGCACAAAATGCACACACAAAAACATGCCATAATATTTTCTTTTTTTTAACAATCGTCAAAGGGAGTTAAAAATCTTGAATATAGTCCCTTCCCATTCATTTGATCGCGTTTTTTCAGATAGTATGAAGACATTCTCCTTCTTTTGGACAATAATGGTCCACATTTTTGTAAAAAAAAAAAAATAAGCAGCCTTTATACAACTCCTCATAACGATAATTCATAAATCATTTTTTTTTTCAAAATATAATACACCCATAAATCTATCTGAAATGTTCTTACTATCATTGCAACTTTGAAAATTAGTTTGAAAGGCCTACAAAAGTTTACCAGGTGTTCAACTAACTTTCTTTCGATATGTATTATTTTATTTGAATAAAATACGTAAATATTCTACGTTTTCTTTTGAATTTGAAAAAATTACATTGTGCTTTGTCCATGTGCTTGCAACACCATGAACAAATTGACAAATGTTTACTTATGTACGTGAGTGCTATAATTGTGTTAGCTTGTTTAAGTAACCACGGAGGCAAATACGGGCATGGATCAAAGAAACAACAAATCAAATTTATTTGAATATTATAAGCGCAAGCTAAAATAATTTTTCGTCAATGCATTCCATCTTGCCTATGCGCTAAAATGCATATGCGCCAAATTTTCTCGTTTAACAGAATTACAAAAAAAAATTTCTTTACTCTTGGACAATAATCTGGCAAACGATTGGCATGGTTGGTTTAATTAATCATATTCATGACCAAAGGATATAGTAAAAAGACGGGGTTTTTTTCTTAATATATAGTATTATAAGACCATTATGTACTTTTAAAAATTAACATTCTCAACTCCATGGTAAAAAAATAAACAAAATACATATTTTTATGTTTAAGTTCTCTTCCAGAATTGTAAGTGATATGACTACAGTTCAGGGTGTCCACTGGAGGAGAGAGGGCTTTTAATTACTTGAAATGAGTTGATGCTTTGAAAACATTCCCTTCTCCTTAGAATTAAGTATACAAACAAATTGCATTGCTTATGAAGAGCTGGGAAGCTTCTTCACAAATTGCCAATGATGAGGCTTGCAGCTTCTTATCTTCCCAAATCGAAAGATTTATGTCCCGACTGTTTTTCTGTCTGCAGCTGTCTTTTGAGTGGCTGGGATGGCTTTCATATTTCCCAGTTATATTCCTTGTGAAAAGTGCTTTCGTTGAGTACCACCAAATATGACCTCTTGACCTGGGAGCTTGACCTACATGTACTTTTACAAAAAAAAAAAATTTAACCTAGGCTATAACTTTTGAACAGTCTGTGCTAGGGCTTTCATTTTTCACATGTTTATTGTGAAAAGAATTTTCATTAGGTATAATTAAGGAATCACTGTCTAGTTTTGAGGGTATGCCAGGGCATCAACAATAGTGGGAAACATGGGATAATTTGCATAACGGGCGAAGCCCGTTATGCTAAAATTATCCCATGTTTCCCACTATTGTTGATGTCCCTGGCATACCCTCAAAACTAGACAGTGATTCCTTATATTTCCATTTTTACTTGAAATAAGCATCTTAAAATAAATCGAAATACCGTCTAATTGAGTAGATTTGAAACGTGCACAAGGCCACATGACGTCAAATTTTACTATAAAAAATAGTCCCCAAAACACGAAACAAATTTATTAACTATTTATATTTACCGTAGTCAAATATCAACATTTATAAAATAAACAACAAAATAATTTTAAATGATGATCAAAGAATCTTGTTGACTTTAATTATATATGTGACCAAGATTTAGGTTGTCGGAAGCACGAACATATATAGGCACTATGTCACTTCTCCGCCGCCATATTGAATGCAATGTTGCAGTTGTTGAAACGGGAGCTGGTCAGCATGGTCAGGAAACCGATTTGTATTGATGTTATAATAACAGAAGAAGTTGAGTTGCTTAAGAAGTCGGTAATGACTAAGGGACGATGTCTGTATCAGATGATGGAGTACGTGCAGATCCATGTGGCAATGTCAATTTCTCCACGTTTCTGTTACGGAAGTGGTGTTCTCGGACTTAATTGTGAGGTCTCGGTCATAGTGGACAGCGTTGCAGTAGTGACTTGCTTTCGAGCCGAAGATAATTCATAATTTATTTTGCTTGTTAAAAAATACATATCATATCAAATTACTTAGTAAACAATTAAAACATTTATTTTTTCTTGAGTATATTTATACGCCAGTGATATACATGCAGGTTGACACCTGACCTTTCAGTAATAGAGAAATATACATACCACAGGGTATTATCATGAAATTAACAAGATACACTTTTGTAGTGTTAATCATAGAGAAAAAAAATTGAAATGGAAATATATATTTTTAACCTTATTCGTAGGACTTTGACCAACTTAAAAAATGTTTTTCTTCGCCATTACTTCCGAACAGTTGGTACTAGGGCTATCATATTTCACAAGTTTATTTCTTATAACAAGACCTTCCTTGGTGTATCATAAATATTGACATTTTTACCTTGAAGATTGATTGGGATTTAAGAATCTTCAACCCTCGCCATAATCTTCCATACGGGACATCAGTGTTTCACACACACACACATAAACACACACCCTCACACACACACACCCTCTCTCACACACCCACACATCTTGTTTATGATATAATGAGAATGACTTTATACTTTTAAATTATTATCTTTTTTTCCTTTGTATTAGGCAAACAAATAATTGCAAAGTTATGATGAATAAAAGTCTCTTTTAAGAAATAGTGAATTTTGAGGGGTTCTGGGAAATGGAAATTTGAAAATGCATATATTTTTGGGGAAAAAAAATTCTCTGCCTCTAAATATTCAGCAGACAAAATGCTAAAATACATAATGGTAAATGCAAGAATACAATGTATAAATAAATCTTCTTATTCATGAGGCAAAATAGAGAACAAAGTTGTAAATTGTGAAGTGAATGAGATTTTAATACCACCTTTGCAAAAACATATGATCAAGAAATCCTTGTATGTAATAAAATTAACAGTTTTTTGGATTAAATGAGTTAACAAACATGGAATATTATATAAATACAGAAGCAACATATAAAGGAATGTTTGATTAAAATGAGCAAAACGTTCCCAACGTTGGATTCTTGCACGGAAGAGATTATTTATTTAGCTAAGTCGCCAATAGGACTCATTCGTCATATTTATGACGTCAGGTGTCGCTGGTGTACTAGAGGTGGTTACGTAAACGCTTTAATCACCGCGGCGCTTGTAACAATGTAAACAAATGGACGTGTCCTCGAACTTGGAGCCAAACGGAGGGGCTGAATCGATCTTTAATCGAGCTGTCACAACCGGGAGAAAGGTTTATCCGAATCTTGGGTAATTATTGTTTGTAAATAATATACATTTATGGAAACTTTCTAAGAATTATCGAGTGTAACATGCCTATATGACGAAGATAGTACAACGACAAAGCAGTGAGTTTACAATCGACGTTTTTGTAGGTTGTCAGATGTATTATCATCTTTACCACTTACACAAACACTAGATTCAAATGGAATTAGTATATGATACGAATACTCATGGCGATATTTTGGGTTTTTTTTGTTTTTTGTTTTTTTTTTTACATGACAATCATTGCACAGCTAGGTTATGTAGATCTACACTGGTTACATACTGTTAAAAGAGCAACGTCCCAAATGATCATCAGGGTAATTAAGTGCAACGTAATATTCATTGCAAGGCAAATACAAACTAAACATTCATTTTATTTTAGTTCACTTAAAAAATTAATGATAATAAACAAAACTAAAACAATCACAAACATCATATTTCAACCCTCACCAAAAGACTCTCCAGATCCTACATAGAGATACATTAAATGACCATTCATTGATATTGGATAAATATAATTGATTTCCAATCAGCCTCATTTGTTTGTTTTTTTTAAATTAAAAAAAAAATTGAGACTGGTACGCTTTGATGTAAGTCGCCCACATTTCGCAGTGGTTAGAGTGTCTGCCTTGTCTACAGTCGCCAAAGCTAAGAGCTGAACCTAATGTCGCAGGTTCAAATCCACTGCATTACGTGTCCTACAGATGAGACCGTCTAAACCGTGGTCCTGTTTTGCAGTAAGTGTTCGCACTAAAAAGATCCATCCCTGCTCAATGGCCCAGAGTGCCGAGAATAGGTATAGTTGCAGTCTGCCATCAGCAAATGATGGTGTCTCCGTATGAGTAAAAAATTCTTAAGAGGGAAATTAGACAACAAACAAACATAGATTTGATATGTGCCCTTGTACTATATAGTGCATATGAATAATTGTGAAATTTATTTGTTCTGTACATATTTTTTTCATAGTCAGTAGCTACTTGTATACTTAGAGCATTACATCTTTGTTATAATAAAGGTAAAAATGAGTACAAATATTTTAAAGTTATCATTTGCTAGGTCCATTTTGTACAGTACCGGTATTTGTGTTTCTATAATGTGACCCTCGACAACTTAGTTTACATTTACAATTTCATTAAGTCGGAAAGATATACTCAGTAATTAAATAAAACCTGCTGCATGTAAAAATAAATAAAAGGAATATATACATGTAGTAGCTGTTATTGTACAACTAAATACAAAAAACATAATTAATTTTACAGTCCTCTGAAAAAAAAGAATTTATTATCAGGACTATGGATTGACCTCGCTTAAAGGCTGACTGTATATTTGTTCCTAAATAAAAGCCTATACTGAGTAAATTGGTTATTTTTCAGTTATTTAAGAATATATTTTTTCATTTCATTTTATTTAGGAGATCAGCAGGTAAAATAAGAAGTCAAAGCTTACAGGGAGCTTTATTATGGCTGGATGGTACATGTTACATAAAAATTCTATTTTTCCCCATCTAATTCATGAAATGGCATCCATCCTATTGTCAGTGCTGACAGGGAAAAAAGATGAACTGGTATGTAATTGCATTTGTATTTTTTTTAATAATAGAAAGTACTCATAAATTACACCTAAGCTAGGCCATCCTTAAAAAATTGTTTGTTTGGAATTGCCACCTGAAGGGTTTCAGACACAGGAGGGAGGGAGGGAAATTACTTTTTTTTAATTGAAAACCTAATTTTACATAGATCAGACACTATATATCAGTGTTTTGTATGGTGCATGTGATACATGTAATGGGCAAAAAAAAAAAATTGATTAAATATAAAAAAATCTTCCTACATTTGGTCAATAAAATTTTTTCAGGAGGGGGCATTTCAATGAGACGGGAGGCAATTCCAAACAAACTATAATTTTATTTTGGCCTAAGCAATGCTTCAATGCTCCCAATTTTAATTCTTAAACCAGAAGTCTCTGTCGAGACTGAAGCTCTACTGGTTTGAACTTATAGCAAAGGAAGAGAAGAGTACTTAAGCAGCTGGGATTTGAAACTTTACAACAGCAATATATAGAATAATGATCGTTGATAAAGTCTCTTTATGTTCTTAGTGTAGTCTACTTGTGTGCCAAGTTATATTGAAATCAGACCAAAACTGCAGGAGGAGTAGCATTTTGAAACAATTTTACAGACATTTCAATTTTTAGTAACCACGGCAACACAGTTCATCAAAATTAAAATTTGATACGCAGAATTATGTATCTTAGTGTATTCTACTTGTGTGCCAAGTTATATTGAAATCAGACCAAAACTGTAGGAGGAGTAGCATTTTGAAACAATTTTACAGATATTTCTATTTTTAGTAACCACGGCAACACCGTTCATCGAAATCAAAAACCGATACACAGATTTATGTACCTTAGTGTATTCTACTTGTGTGCCAAATTATACTGAAATCAGACCAAAACTGTAGGAGGAGTAGCATTTTGAAAGAATTTCACTGAAATTTCTATTTTTAGTAACCACGGCAACACCGTTCATCGAAATCAAAAACCGATACACAGAATTATGTATCTTAGTGTAGTCTACTTGTGTGCCAAGTTATACTGAAATCAGACCAAAACTGTAGGAGGAGTAGCATTTTGAAAGAATTTCACAGAAATTTCTATTTTTAGTAACCACGGCAACACCGTTCATCGAAATCAAAAACCGATACACAGAATTATGTATCTTAGTGTATTCTACTTGTGTGCCAAGTTATACTGAAATCAGACCAAAACTGTAGGAGGAGTAGCATTTTGAAAGAATTTCACAGAAATTTCTATTTTTAGTAACCACGGCAACACCGTTCATCGAAATCAAAAACCTATACACAGAATTATGTATCTTAGTGTAGTCTACTTGTGTGCCAAGTTATATTGAAATTAGACCAAAACTGTAGGAGGAGTAGCATTTTGAAAAATTGTTTACAGACAGACGGACAGACGGACAGACAGACAGACGGACAGACGGACGGACGCCGGACGCATTACTATCGCATAAGCTCTTCTGGTCTCTGACCAGTAGAGCTAAAAAATGCATTTCCTTTTATTATCACTAGGTGTATTACAACCTAAGACAAAGTGTTGAGATGTTTGGCAGTCCTATACATTCACAGAGAAAATGTTCTGCTGGAAATATGGGGCAACATTCAGCCTGTACACACATAGACAAGGTATTCTCATGCTTGGAAAATTCTCTAATAGAATACCGGTACAATAATCTTGTATGCAGCATCTTCAGGCTTTTCACAAACTTACAATTAAGGATTGATTAAGAATTGTATTTTAATTTGAGAAGTAGATCAATTTTATTTAAAAAATTAAAAATATTTAAAGACAGTTTAATTTACCAAAAAACAAGTACAGTCATGATAATGCTAATTACTCTATACTAATTGCTACTCATTCTTATTTGAAGGGATTCCACCAAAAACTGAAAGAGAAAAGAAGCTGATGTACTCAAACAATCCCTGGCAAGAGAAATTAATTTGTGAAATGAAAGAATGCACAGACATAACATTTTAATATTTGTTTGTACAAAAATTGACATTGAAAGGAATTTACTGTATGTGTACTTAAAATAGCGAGCTTCATATTTTAGTTGTTTTTGAGCAGACGAGGATGTGCTAATTCATAAATACCACTAAAAATTCATTTATAAATAGAATATACGACACAAATATTTGTAGCATTAATTCAAGATTATGCCAACAACCATATCCATTGATTGCGCTAAATTTTGAAAACACCAAATTATGTACATGTACAGTATTTTTCCAAAGCTTGAACTTTTTTCTGTTAACGATTTTGCTTATTTTATTCATGGCTGTAAATAAATAAAACAAAAAAGATTGTATTAAATATTTATACATATTTATTCCTTTCGTACTTAAATTTGAGCATGCAAGTACAATATTCTTGGAAATCAATGCTTGTGGATTTGACGAGTCTCTCTTGCCCATGGATTTTGTTAACATATTGATTGAATCTACATTATCAATGAGTTAAAATCCACAAAATTACATACCCATGAACAATTTTTCTTGTCCATGAACATTGAACCCCACAAATTAACTTGATTAAAAAGATTCCACAGAATTCATAATACATGTACAATCATTTTTAATTCTTTTTCAAAGCAAGCAAAAAGATTTTTTTTAATTTTTCTAAAAATTAAATGTGTCAAAAATTCTTAAAACTATATACTTGTGTTCTGAAATTTAAAAAGTAATAGTTGAACATCTTCTAAGCACATCTCACTTAATAGCCTAATCATGCTAATAGCTTCTACAATATGTACCAATATGAGAAAGAATCATTCGGACAGAGTCTTCAACAGCTTAAATGCTTGCATTGAATTTTTCATATCTTTGTTAAAGAATATGGCTGATCTTAAAGAAACATCCGAGTGACTGCTAGTTATCACTGGGGATACTGGTCTAAACTCCATGATGCACACTTTAGTTCACAACTCTTGAGGAACAGCTCAGTCTTTGTACATACTTCGTGTCTTGACTGCAGCCACAGAGCTGTTGGACTTGTATTGCTGGAGTTTTAAAGTCCAAAACTGGATGTCAAGTTTACTGCATCCTTTTTTAGTCTACTCTTGTCTCCTGTAAACAAGGAACTGTGCAAATATTATTTTTGTTTTGTTATTGTATTGAGTTAAAGTAGAATATTATATAATCAATATTTATCCAGGGAAAACCAAAGACCCTACTCGTACTAATCAAGCGGGGAAAAATATCTCATTATTTCTGGTGTTGAAATTTAAAATATATAATAAAATTAAACATTGAACTAAAATCATAAATTGCAGTACTTATTCCATTTGCTAACAAATCAAGTTAATTGTATGGGGACATAAACACATCATACACTCTATTTGTACATTTTTAAAAGAAAACTGCCACTGTACATTAAATTAATCAGAATTAATCCTATTACATTTACCAGTGCTGTGTCTGTCTGTTTAACAACAAAATCACAAAGCAACAAAAGCTTTAGACATTTTAATTAAATTTCAAACTTTTGAAATAATATTTTAAATAATATTAATTGCCATGTGTCAAGCTATTAAGACACTATTAATATAAATAGTTCAAATGTCCTTTGATGAAAAAAAAAATAAAAAGGGAGTTCACTTTTTTCCATTTAAGAAAAAGTTAAAAAGTCACAAAGTCAATATGTTTTATACTATATATAGTAACTCATTTTTATAGTTAAATCTATACGATTTAATGACATATACTTCGTAAAATACTAATTAAAATTAATCAAAATCAATATTTTACCAAAAATCTAATCCTTAATATCGCCGACTCCAAAATTCTGGTGACAAGCGACATCGTGTTTACCAAGTCAGCTGATCATCTTCATGACCGATTTAGCGTCACTTTTCGTCTCAAACAAATGTCTGGATCTGAAAATAATGAGTGTCCGCATCCTCTACAACATCCTGGCACACCACAGAGGGTTGACATTCTTTACAAATTAATTAATTTGGAGGTATACGTCCAGGAGAAACCACAGTGTCTCGCCACGCTACCATTTGTTTACACTCAGTCAAGCGCTTGACAAATTCAAACGTTTGCGTAACCACCTCTAAAACCGCAGCGCCACCCGACGGTTAATGACGTGAATGGATACTATTGCAACATTGCATTGAGTGTATGTATAGAAGTATTCTGTTAAACCGTTGATGTGTTATTATCAGGAAGAATTATATGGTCCATAATGAAGTTGATTAAGAGATTGCAGAAAGTTGTCATATGATTTTTCAAAGTGACCGATAGATTACATGAACAGAGAACCAGGGGGACTAGGAACATTTTAAGTTTATGACAGAAGCAAAGTTGCAAGTACTTTTAACAATTATTATCAAGTTGGGGGTTTAGCAAGGAGGAAAGTCTTATTACTTCTTGACAAACAACAGCTGCTACTGCTAAGTAATTTGTGTAGCCAAAAGACATCATAGAATATACGTACAGTAAAATACCTTACACTCAAGACAAGTATCCCTTGGATTTTGTAAATTTTGGCATTCATTGATTATTATTGTTGTTTTTTAATACATATTACATGAAGTTTGATAAAAAATACCTTTAATGGTTTCTTTTGAAACTGAGAAATTGAACGCAAAGTTTGTCGGAACCAAGGACATGACAAACACTACGTAACTCGGCAAAACTCGTGGCGGGGCAAATATGGCCAAGTTTTTAAATTGAAAATATTTACATTACCGATGTCTTTGTATGGGATGAAATTACAAATAGTTAACGTACTTTATTTCTAAATAAATGTACTTGTTCATCGATATAGGCACGGTAAAAAAAAATCACGTGCGTGGTTGGACAAATAAAGACAGAAGCGGGGATTGGCGGAATAAAAGTATGTTAATATAGGAATAACTGTCAGGTGTTTTAAATTCATGACGATGATCAATCGATTGGTTTGCGTGATATTTTAAGGAATAAACGCCTTTATGCAAATCAACACGCAATCCACTCGATCTATCACCTCACGAAATAAAAATAGACAGTTATTTCTTAAACAAATATCTCTCCGATCCGAAAATAAAATTGAATGATCTCAATGGCGCTGTGTATTTAAGCTTCTGCAAAAGTCTGGGTTTTTTTCTTTGGTATAGGAGGAGTTGCGCATAAGAGTAACAGAATGGCAGACGTCGAACGGAAAACACTAGCCTTTTCAGTGGGATTTATGCCAAATCATAAATTTGAAGTTAAAATAAAATCTGCGTATATAATTGCTAAAATTCAGACAAACACCTTGAATCAGCGCCAACGTTTTAAATACCACTCGATATGATTTTTTATGAATCGTTCTGGGTGATTCTCTTTCTTGCTGTGCAATGCGTATTTATTTTATTTTCTCTATGAGAGGTTAATGGTGCAACATGAAGAGATATGCGCTTTATACATCCCTCTTCCTGTTTCATGTTTGTGGAATAACTGCATTCTGTAAGTTAATAGTATACATAATATAAATGTTCTGTGCTCAATAATTTCATACAATATATGAAACATTTGAACGTACATATATGTAGTTTTCAGGGAGTCTATCTTTGGAATTTTACTATTTAGGAGATTGAAATTGAATCCTGCACTCAAAAGTCTAAAGATTTTTTTTAAAGTAAATTATCAGTATCTACACAAATTATAGCTGAATAAAATAAAACCAGATAGGGGGTGAATATGCTTAATATAGCTACTGTATACAGGGAAATTTTCACCCCTGCTTTATTTTCGCTCCTTTCGCCTTCTTACATGAGGACGAATTTAGAACGGGGCAATTAAAATAATAAAATATAGAATCATAAACAGAACAGTGACTGGACGAATTTAAAGCGTTGTTAGGTACAAAACATGTTAATTTTAAAATGAAGTAAATTGAGTTTTGTTAAATTTAATGGGATGAAACTTTACACATCAAAAAAACAAATAGTTTTACATATTATATTGTGCTTATTTTAACTTTCAAGTAAGTTGACGAAGATTGACATCGTCTATTAACTTTTCGAACAGCCCTCGTATATATAATTAAATGCAGCGCTTGCAATATCCACATGTTGCCGTTTTTTAATTGACTCTCTCAGCATTGCACTAAATAATAATACTTTTGACAACCTTGATTTTTTTAGATTAATTTTATTAAGAGCCAGTCCGCAAGAAAACCATGCAGAACTGTCCATGCAAATCGAAGGTTGTCATAACTTAATGAAATTTGGTGGGTAGTTCGACTTTATAATATGTTATTAAAAAATGACCAACAAAATTTGCATCATTCAACATGGCAGCCGTAGACAGCGTCCCCTCCTTTTTGCACATTTAAGTGCAAATGCACTTAAAAAATTAAAGAAAAATAGTAAAATTCACACTTGATTTATATTACTCAAAATTAAACTTGCATTTCCATTAAGGTATTTTTAAGTAACATAAGACTATGTTTTTTTCAAAATTGACATTTATCATAATCAAATATATCAAAGGGCAGACCACTCTTGAAAATTGGCATGATGCCAATTTTCAAAAATTGCCAAAAGTATTACAAATTTAATGCCCAAAATCTTCCAAGGCAAATCTTTGAAATTAATTTTTTTGATTTTATTGTACAAATATAACTCTAAATATTATCTCTGCAAAATATTGAGCTTGGGAAATAATAAATAATTGAGATATGGGGATTTACAAATTGACAATTTTCGAAAAAAATGCTCAAACTCAAATGGGTTACAAAGTCAAATATTGTACTTTAAATTAAAAAATATTGTTGTTAGATATTGAAACGTAACAATTTTCTTTGAAATAATAATTAAGATTGAAAAATATTAAAATTAAAAATTAAATAAAACTAAATTGTCAGAAATTACCCCTAATATGAGGATAAGCATTTTGCCAATTGTTTAGAAATGAAATAAAAGCATAATAAATTGTATTGGCTTACCTGCAATTTTTCAACAATCATATGAATATAAATGTTCTTAACATTTTGTAAGTTAGTTTCTTTTAAATTAATAAAAGGGAAATTACAAGTATTTAAATTCAAACGGACTCTATTTCAGTATCATTCATATAAATTTTGAGACTTGAACATATAAAATTTGAGCCTTCAGTAAGTTGTTTGCCTTCTGCCAAATTTAAATTGGTACAATCTTATAACCAGAAGTCTCCGTCGAGACTGAAACTCCACTGGTTTGTACTTATAACAAAAGATGAGAAAAGAAACCATTGCCACCAGACGAAAACTGTAGGAGGAGAAGTGTTTTAAAGGAATTTCACAGAAAATTCTATTTTGAGTAACAATGACACCACCATTCATTAAAATCAAAAACCGATGCACTATTTTATGTATCTTAGTGTAGTCTACTTGTGTGCCAAGTTATATTGAAATCAGATCAAAACTGTAGGAGGAGTAGCGTTTTGAAATGAATTTCACAGAAAATTCTATTTTTAGTAACCATGGCCACACCGTTCATCAAAATAAAAAATCCATGCACTTTTTTATCATGTATCTTAGTGTAGTCTACTTGTGTGCCAAGTTATATTGAAATCAGATCAAAACTCTAGGGGGAGTAGCGTTTTGAAAAATTGTTTACAGACAGACGGACAGACAGACAGACGGACGGACGGACGACACCTTACTATCGCATAAGCTCTTTTGGTCTCTGAGCTAAAAATACTGTCAGGAGGGAGATGTTATACAAAAAACTCCATAAAGGAATTAAAGAAAATGAAAGATGCTGGAGTTTAATTTTATCCCACCCCCGATTCAAACAATTGTCTTTTTTTTCGCTTGGCAAATTCTTTTCAGGTAAGTTTAATTTTACCCCCACCCCTCCCCGACCCTTTCAAAATCGTTTCTACGTCACTGTATGACTGCGATTTTTGTGAATAAGAGATTTTATGAACATGAATAAATCAACTTAAATTAAATAATTGGGGATTGAATTTATAAAATATGTATTGTTCAAAAATTTGTGTATTTAAGGTGATTTAACCTAAAATATAATACTTTTTCCGTTTCTCGTTTTAGCAACACCCCTCTAGAACCTTTATCATTTTTCATTATTTTATCGATTTCAATATTAGTATGTATATTGTTGGGAGGTGGATAGGGTTAAACGATTGGGTACTAGATACACTCGTATATTTAATATCCTGACCTTGATCGACTTACACGCCCCCTCCCCCAACTGTTTTCAGTGGATATATATATAACATTCATAAAAACAATTTATCTCTGTCTGCAATGGTATATATGTATTGATAATGTCATTATGGTTATTCAGAAAAAGTATCAAATATTAATTTACAAAGCTTTATACAATTTTATTAATAATGTTTTGAAAATAATTTTTACAAAATTTGATAGCCCCCCCCCCCCTTCAATTTGAATCAATGAATATGAATCCAGTCTTTTATCATGTTTATAGCCGGTTTTAAATTTTTACCACTTTGTAAAGCAAACTTGCAAAGTTCTGGCTGCAGTAACGACTCGTTTTCTTGGGGGGGGGGGTAGTGCTCTTCCCCGAATAATTTTGCCATTATTTATTCTGGAGGGTCCTATTTTGTTGGGGTACCTAAGTCGGTGGCATCTCCTTTTGAGCTGATGATTTTTAATGGGAGATCTGACTTTATCAATGTATGAAATTAATGTTACGTAACACAGTAGTTTAAAGTATGCTATGTAAAATTCGAAATATGCCAAGGAATGACCGTGTTTGGTTAACTCAAAAACGCACTAAATTTATAAAACGTAAACAATTTTCATTTCGATTGAAATTACCAATTATTTTTGAATTTGTTGAGAGTATGCAACCAAATACCTGTTTGTATTCTTATATTTTCTCAACTGATGACAAAATAAGTTGCGAAGACACTAAGAAAACTACGTACGTTTACATTGAAAACATATGATTTTAGTTAGTCAGTCCTCCATGATTTTCCCCCACGCTTTCTTCATTATTACATATGTTTCATATGTGTTTTTCTTTTCCTTTTCATATTTCTGAATTTATATATTTTTCATTGTCCTCATGTACCTGAAATGGTTTGAGTGAATAAAATGATCTTGAACTTGAACGGGGCCAGGTGCCTTAAACAAAATATCAAATGTATATTTTGATTAAAAATATGGTATTATTTGAATTAATTACCTATTCAATTGTACGTGTTAGGAAAAATTTTGTAACTGTTAATTACCATGAAATACATGTAGATTCACCGCGGACAGAACCCTATAGAAAACATATAGCCACTAAATGTATATGCCCCAAATAATAAAAAAAATATCTGATGAACCTTTTTATATTTTTTTTTTACTTTCTATTGAATTTTTGGTAGTTGATAATGTAGGTTGTCCCCCCCTCCCCCACACTGAAATTGATTCCTATGGGCCTGTTATTTGTTTATTCAAGCTAAGTTGTTGTTTCTTTCTTACATTCAAATATCTTAAAATATGTTTTCCCTCTTTCATAGTGTAAAAATGCTTAACAACAACTCCATAGGTGAAGAAAAAAAATGATCATACATGACTTTCTTCTTTCCATATTGACATACCTGTCAATTTTTACCAAATAATACAAAAGAGTTCCAACAAGGGGAGATAACAATTTAACTCCAGCAAAATGGTAACAAGGGGCTAAAATAAGCAAAAGAAAGTTATATGAAGTATCCAAATCAGTTATTCCTCTTCTAAAAAATATTATAAGATTATGAATCTTCTCTTTTTCATTTAAATATCATAAAAATAATCCAAAAATATGTAAAAAGACTGTTATTTAATATATGTGAAATTGTAGCAGAATATGGTATTTCAAATTTAATTTACAACATGTAGATATTATTTCCCAAGCTCAATATTTTAATACAGAGTAGATCTTAGATCATTCTTAAAGTAACAATTAATTTAATGTAATTTCAACCTTGGTCTTGAGAGAAACGAGCATCTAAAAATGGCTAAAAAATCATACTCATTTATTTAGGATCTATAAATAGATGTGTAAAAAATAAAATATTCATTTGAGTTAAGTTTTTCCTCCTTAATTGTGTAAATTGGACCATGACATTGAAAATAAAACAAAATTTGAAAATAAATTGACTCCCAAGTTGCAACCTTCCATTTGGACGATTTTTTGAATTTTGCATGGTTTTCTCGCGGACTGGCTCTTAATAATGTAGCATACCAGCTAAATGCACAATAAAGACTGATCGATGCGTGAACGCTGTATGCAAAATAAACCTACAGTGAGTGAACTATGAAAGCTTTGTGAACAGTGAATGCGAGTGCATTGTGAACGCTGAAGACAAAACTATATACGCTGAGCGCAAAGTAAACACACGTTGGAAACGGCAAGCCAACTGTGAAAAGTAGGTTTCAGGAGCCTTATATAGTGTGCATCTCTTCTTTTAAAATCTATCTGACACTTATTACGGTTTTCCCAAAGCAAAACACAAGACTTTTCAATAATAATCATATGGCAGATGAGATACTGTTTTGTGAGCTTAGTACTCACGGTGCCTATGGTTTTTATACTGTCCATGACAGATAAATTGGCTGAAAATGTAAAGTTTGCAGTGTATAATCGTGAAACCAGATTAAGCAAGCTTCACTAATGAACATGCAATTCCTTCTAAACTTATTAAAAATAATGTTGTATGAAAATTGTAAATTTGGAAACCCTTTGTCAATTTATTCATACTTTATTTCTACTTTACATTAATTGTAATGACGGGGTTTATGACCTGAGCATTTGTCTTTGAAACTATAATATACATTCACTTTAAACTTCCTTTAATCTGCATAGTAACAAAGTGACGTTTTGCAACATGAACAATATACTAAATTGTTTTCCAAGATCATTTCTTTCTTTCAATAGACAATTTAGCACTTGGCAAGTCTACATCAGGCTGGTATTTCTACAAAGGCAACCAGACTTTATTCTCTACAAATAAGTTAACTGACGGAAATGTAGTGGAGAACTGTGAATATTACAAAGGAGATTATTATCATTTTTATATCCGTTTTCATAACAAACACACCATTAAATCGATTAAACTCGTATTCAAAGGTATGTTTTTTACTTCTATTTTCACCAATTTATATTGAAGAATTGTTTTATATGTACATAAATGACAAGTTAAGAAAATCATGGCCCCATTCAAGTGTTATTTTCTCTCCAGTGGTTAAACTTTTATACACTTTATGTATTTTTCATCTTTATATAGGTGACATTTCTACAAATGGAACAAACATTCATTATGACGGCGACAGACAAGACTGGCCTTACTACGTTTATAAACCATTTCAAAAGGATATTCCACGCACAGTAGTGTTTGATACTCAGGTCACAGGACAAAGCATCTCTTTCATCTTCTTGCATGCTCCTCGCACTCCTATTGAATTTGAATTGTGTGAAATAGAAATTAAGGGTGAATCATTATAATACTAAATTTTTGTCATTAACTACACATGTAGTTTTACTACTGTAAAATATAATTGCATTGCTTTTATTTATTTTTAAAATATTCCTTTAGGATGTGAGGTTGACCACTATGGTAGCGACTGCAAGCCTTGTAAAAAGTCTGAAAACTGTGAAGTTTGTGACGTTAACAATGGAGGATGCTACATCTGCAAAGATGGTTACACGGGAGTAGATTGTAGTATAGGTAGAGTTTTCTTGTTTAAAAAATTGCATAAAAAATAACAGAAAGAAATCATGCAATTAAAATGTCCCCTAAAAGAAAAAAAATTGGAAAATATTTCTTTTACTGTGTTTCTTATCAAATTCCTCCTTTCAGTCGAAAGACCTTGTAGTAAATGCACGACACATTCGTTTCTGGTCATTTATTTTTAATACGATACCGCAAGGATCGCTCAAAAAGATTTGATTTGACTTTTTTTAGTGTTGTTAAAGAAATTATTTTACCTTCGAACTTTTTCAAGATGCTATAATTGATTTGAGAAACATATATGTGCAATTTCCTTTCTTTAAACGAAAATCTGTCCGGGATACATCCCAGAATCACTAATGAAGAAGACACCGAACTTTCATGTCTGAAAGTTAATGAGAGGAAGATGAATATTAAGGGGGAAGGGAGGGGTAGAAGTTCCACCCCTCGCCTCTGATATACACTGGAAACTAAGGGAATATAAATTGTTCAAAAATGTTGTTGAAATGTTTTAGTTGACTTTCCTGAATTCGACGGGAGAGTATGAGGGGTAGTTTTATTCAAAAATCCAAAGAAAGTTTGCAAATACAGTGTATATTATGCTGAGTTTGTACTACCGGTATAAGTAGAAACACTTTAATATAAAATGCACTGTACTGTACCAAAATTTTGTCCTTGACCCTTCCTTCATCAGGGTCAAATTGAGGAAACTTGACTAGACCACAAATTGAGAACTCTTTGACATTAGGATTTCAAGCTAGTAGCATGAAGAGTTAGTATAGATCAAGGGTGAATGGCTTCATTGTTTTCTCTTGGCCTATTAATTTGAAAGATACACTGCATTTTTATTTTTACCCAGATCGTAAAATTGCACCTGTTAATTTGGTAAAAAAAAAAAATAAATAAAAATACACACTTATTTTGACTGCTGTTTATTCATTTAATAACTTATTAAAATGAATATGGTATTGAAAAAATTTTTATCACCGATTTATATATTTAAATTACACGACAGTTATAATTTAATATATATCGATAAATGACCTTTAAGTGCAAATCCCTAGAAAAAATACAGAATACTCATAATCTTTTATATAAATGTACCTAATTATTTTATATTTTTAGAAACGGAAAATGTCGCATTTCAAAAAAATACATGGATGTCTTTTTGGGTTCAATATGCATTTAAAGCGCCTTCACACCGTTTAGTCGATGGGAACACTAAACAACCCAGCTGCTTCGATTTACTGTCAGGGTCGCACTATAGCTTCGACATGTATCTTTTGAAAGTTTACAACATAAAAGATGTACGACTTTATTTCACCATTAAAGGTATTATATATAGTTTTATAAAAGTATCTTACTTTTGGTATGTAATTATACGTGTTACTCTTATTTTGGTGAGCTGTAATGTACCGGTAGTTGTATTTATAATGTGTATCTAACAATTAACTTATGAATAGGATCGTTTTAGTAGTTCAAATCTGCATATGTTTAACTTGTGCAAATTCGAACTACATAAGTGAAGATTTTGCTGATTTAAATTTCTTTTCAGTGTATTATATATGGAGAAACAGATTTTAAAAAAAAATATCGTTATTTAGGGTTAATTTTATTCCATATACAGTTTACATTTTATCGTGTTCCGAATTTAAAAGTTGTCGTTTTCCCTTAAAAGATAAAAGCGTTTGAATTTGAATACCTAAACTACATTACTTTACACTGATATTTTATGTAAGAACCATTCTCTATTATGACTTGAACTTTTATAAACCAATAAATAGGAACTGTTGCATGAATAATCTCCTTCCGTGATAAATAGGTCTTTGAAATAGCATAATCATATCATGCCAAAAAAAAAAATATTGTCATTGACAATCCCACTGATTGAAGACCAGGTGTTTTAAATGCATGATAAATATTAGCTGCAATAATGTAGCCCTCTCCGATTTTTTTGCAAACAGCGATACGTATGCTTAAAATAAGGGAATTCCTAGTAGATCCTCTCCTATAGAACCTAAATTCTCATTGGCTGTCCCAAAATAAAATCCATCAAGGTAAGTAAAAATGGCGGATAAATTCAAGTTAAGCTGTTGACGCACACAAAAAATAACCGATATATGGATCGTTGTGAATATTTTTGGATCGATTTATGTTTTGCATAATTACATATTTGGATTCCAGGTACACTGTAAGAGATGATAATAAAATAGCCGTTTACTGATAATTTGAGCCGAAATCCGTGCGGGAGTGATCCACTGCCGCATCTGCGCCATTATAGAGATCCTAAGGAGTTGTAGCCCCCCCCCCCCCCCCCAAAAAAAAAATCGGAGAGGGCTACATTTTTGCAGCTAGATAAATATGTTTGTTGAATCAGTGACAGTGGCCTTTAGATCGCTTAAATCCGACGTTTAAAAAAATTGAGTGTATTTAAAGATGGTGTCAAGATGTATGAAAAAGCAAAATTAACACGAGCAAGTCAACTCGCAGGCCCTTCAGGCCTTTGATTGATAAGCCAGTGTGCTTTTTCAAAAATTGTGCAATGTGTAGACCTAGGGTCAGGGGTTCATTTGTGATAGGGGAACTCCTGATTATTCTGAATTTTACTGATTATTTGACATGTATTTTTGTTCTCTTACCCTGCTTTATGGGTATTAAGTAAACAAACTAAACATTTGCTAAGTGTATAGTTTAAAAATTGTGAATGCCATAGTATCTAGCTAAAAACATGAACCAAATTCAATCATTTGAAAGTTGTTGCATGAAGCTCGGGTGACCTATAAGGCCCATGGGCCTCTTGTTTTAAAATCTAATTTATCCAAATAATTTAGATAACTTTGCTTCATTACTCTTGTTTAAAACTAAGCGTGTTCGAAATACTAACGAAAAATATACGCATTATATTTACCCTTTTTTATACCCGTAGATAGTGGAAGAATTCATAATATGTGCATGTATATAAGAATGGTGCTGGTGATTAATGTGAATTTAATTGATAATTTGGTAGACATTTGTAGAAAAGTTTCCCCTCTAACTGAATCTTGCTTAGAAGAAATGTATGATGGCTTTTAAACATATGACGATATTGAGCGGAGAATACCCTGAGATTTGTCGGTTAGTTGAAGTTATTGTGATTTTTTTTACCAGAGTAATAGTATAACATTTCTCAAGCACATTTTGTGTTTACAAGGATGCAACGAGTTTATCTACGTGATAAAAAATTAATGAGAATTGTGTTAATCAGCTGCGCCGAAACGATTAATGTGAAACACTTCAAAAATAAGAAATGAAATGTGATCAACTACATGTAGGTCATGTGATATCATGGAAGTTCATAATGATGCTTAATATAAATTATATATAAAGAGCCTATGAAGAGCGGGGCCTAATTCATTCGGAAAAGAGGAACCTGTTATTGCGACGTCAACATATATAGTAAATTAATGTTCACTGAGAGCTATACGATTCAAAAAACTTTATTAAATACAGTGTTACAGTGTAATGTTTTTTTTTAAATAAACAGAATATAGTCTTTAAAATCTTTCTTTTTATCTATATTGTGCTAAATGTTTGTATCGGTATAATAAAACAGTTAAAGTATATCATTGAGGAAGTCAGCAAAATTCCAGTTCCCCTCAAGAAAACCTATTTTCTTTGGCTGCGCATCGGGAAATATACTTACTCTTGAAGAACTGGAATCTTGCCGACTCCCTTAATGATATATTATATCAGTATATTAACCGATACATTCTATATTAAAAAAATTCTACACACATGATAAATAATATTAAGCGATCGAATCTAATATCTGGTATATAAGCATTTATTATTTTCCTCAGCTTTCGCAAAAGCGAGAGGACGTTAAATTTTATTCGTCTGTCAATCCGTCCGTCCCTAAAAAAAAATTAGCCTAGGTGATATCTTTGGAATGAGAAGAGATAGGGCTTCCATATTTAACACGTATATTTCAGGTTACAAGACATAGTAATTTTCCTGACATCGTGACCTTAAATCTTAGACTTCTTTTCAAATATTAACCTTTGTCCTAATTTTTGAATAAAAAGACATAGCGCTTTAATTTTAAATTTGTTTATTGCCTATGAAAAGACCTTTTAAATGACACTATGACTTTTAATCCCTTGAGCTTGATGTTTGATATACTTTAAAAAAAAAAGACTTAAAATTCGCCAAAATGTTTGAATAAGAATAGATAGTTTCATATTTTAAACGTATATTACCTGTGACAGGACCTTACTAAATACACTATAATTTTTTAGCTTGTGACCTTACCTTGAACTTTGATCTACTTTTCAAAAAACTTAACCCTTGCTCATTACTTTGTATGTGAATAAATAGGGCTAACTTATTCAGATTGTGTCTTGCTTGTGACAACTCCTTTCTAAATACACTATGGTTTTCAAATTTATGACCTTGTCCATGAAGTTTGACCTAATCCTCAAAAAAGGTTTTTTTTGCCTGACGTCACGGCGTTAGGCTGTACATGTATCGGGATTGATATTTGCGTAATCCTAAACTAATAGATTATACCCACAGTGGTAGATTTTGTGAAAGCTAATTTACATAGGAATTCTTTACCTGAATTTTAAAAGAACCAGTTTTCAGAAAAAAGAATGATATTACTAAATACTGTAGTGTTTTCATCCTTTAACTGTTTGCATGAAACGATTATTCTATGTGATTCACCGTTTTAACATGTCCATGTATCTTTTTTTCTGCATTTCTATACTACTGGACCAGTCCATTTATATTCTACGAAAGGGGCTGAATCGCTCTTTTTGCGCCAAATGTCACTGATTTTTTTCGCGCTTTTTCCTTGGATTGTTCTTTTGTATGAATGTTTTAGCTTCCATGGAATTAGATATTATCCTTAAAACCTCATTATAATGTTGCAGAAAGTCTGTCTACAAATGAATGTTTTATCTCATTCTTTTAAACAGCATGTCGTATAATATTATATAAATATTGCATGTAGTTGAGTGTAACATTGAAAATTTTTACCCCAAGAAAACCATTGTCAATCAGCAGAGGTTAATAATATTTACATAGACGTCTACTGGCAATATTTATTAAATTTTAATAAATGTTTTATACAAATACATATCACATTGAACCGTGCGCGCATAAATTCTACGCAGTCGCTACTTTTTGGAATATCACCCATCCTCAAGCAATGTTGACTGCTACGCTGGAAGCTTCATTATTCAGCGGGTAATAGTGATTTTTAACAAATACTTCTCGACCAATCAGATTCAACTTAATTACGTGAAAGTATAGTTAAATATATCAGTATACAGACATGCAACACTAAAAAAGAAATGACTTTTCTGATTTGTTTCCCGATCCAGCAGTTGGTTTATTCCATGAAGATTCAAAAGGGGGAACCTCAGGAGCACTTTATAGCAACATATTCTATCAATCGATTAATTGTTTCACATGTATTCCCGTTTAAGATTTTTGATACATGGTGTTAAGAGTTTGAAGATACATGTACTTCAAATTCTAAAGAACTTTTGAAAAATTTGAGATCACAAAATTTTGTCAAAATCAAAATCAGTAGTCTTTAAGCCTGCCAAGTTTTGATACTTTATACATGTACAACCATTACTTTTGATAATTCAAAGATTTGTTTTGTGACATTATGGCGCGCGGAAAATATTTTTCAGCGTACATCTGATTTAGCGCTACGTAAATGTGGGAGATATAAATGTATGAAATACAAGATATTTAGAATTAATATTATATTTCAGTTAGCGGACTTTTGCTGTCCGCAAAAAAGTAGCTTAATAGAATACACCATAAAATGTAATACATTTAATATTAAATAATGTACAATGATGGAATAGTTGAGAAAATGTGTATGATTTATGCACTGATAATTCAGTTAAATTTTATTCCCTATATCATGACAGGAATGGCAACTTTTAGACTCAAGTTTACCATATGTCCTCCAGTATGCACCACAATAATAGACGATAAATGTTATGGTAAAAGTTGTGGACCAGAACACAGGTACACGGAAATACAAGACTTGTCTGCCTCTTCAAGTGTAATTATAACGCCATATCTCAATGAAATGAGGTCCGACGAACTTTGGATGTCATTCACTTATTCTCTTGATAACCCTTTAGAAGGATTAAATTCATCATTCTCCATCTGTGAAGTAGAAGTTAATGGTAAGACCTTTCATAGATATGCGTGTAGACTATTATTCCGACCTTTTTGGATGCAAATGATCCCGTATAATATGAAATTATCCAGCTAATATCCTTTCAATATAAAACTATTTTTCTTCTGGGTTTTACTAAAGGTTAGCATGTCCAAAAAAATATTCATACAATAGCTCCACAACTATGTGGATATATGTTTGTCAATGAAGAGCCAGTTGAACTTCGATAGCCTCTGGAAAGTTGTTTTTTCCATTTTTTCCCAAATGTTAAGGTTTGAAACCGAAATGCATTGCAAACAGGGGATTTTAAAAATTTCTTATCTTTATACATGTCATGCTTTCAGTAACAGCCTTTCAAAGACCTTTCCCGCCAAACTTTCCATTTTTTAAATAAACATTTTATTCCTGCAATGATGGTTTTAACTAAAACAACAGAATGAAGAATGTGTATTTTTTTAAATATACAATTTTTTTGATATATTTTTCCCATGTTTTTGAAATACAAGTATTTGTTTTTAAGTGACACTTTTTATCTGTTCATTAATGAATATTTATAATCTGTAAACATTTTAACTTTATACCTCACAAAGGTCTTGAGCTATTGTGAAAATAATTTTTTGGACACATTGACTTTTGGACAACCTTAAACAATTAATCATTTTCAAAGACAATTTGCTTAACATACATGTATCATTTTCTGTCTGTATATAGCATACAAAAGACTGATGTTTTGTATTGAAATGAAATTATTAACACTTTGCATCATTACCTATACATGTAGCATGCCCAAGAAATCATTACAGTACCCCATGCAGACCATGTCATCCAAACTGTGACAAATGTAACGCCGAATATTGTGTATGTCAAGTTGGATATACCGGTGCAAACTGCACAGAAGGTAAAAATTAAAACCTTTTTAAAAATCAACAGGTATATTTGCACCCTGTCTTTCAGCCCTGTTATCACCAATACAATGTATTTGACTACCTCAGATATGACTCATAACAATCGCCTCCCAGTAAACATCTATTTCTTCTTTTTCATGTGTTGAACAACTTTTTTTCTTTGATGTAATGATTTTATAATTAACGAAAAGAGAGAATATGTCTGATTTTTTTAGGTAGAAAAGTTCTAAGTGTATTGTATCAACACACCAAAATAAAATACATCTTGGTATCTAATTGAATTAAGGATGTTTGGAGTCCCTTTTAATTATTTTATTGTAGAAATCATTTCTAGGAGGCACATCTCCTAACTAATCCAGATAATGCCTGGAACTACAACTTGTTTAGAAGGTATTACCCTAGAGACCAGAATTTTATATCCAGGATCAAGAGATCCTGGCTTAGGGTTTATTTTTCATTTTTTTTTTTTTTGTCAATTTGAATCTAGCCCATAACTATTGCACTGTCAAGGGTAAGTGTATATTACTTCAGTCTACGTCCCACTCCAGAATTGTGTTAGCATCGGGAGGGGAAGGACATAGTGTGGTACAAACACATGTTGTTTCCTTATAATTTTGACGCCTGGCAAAGGAAAAGTTACTTGGTTATACGCAGCGCCCTTTACATCTTTAAAACCATGCATCCTGATAACGAAGCAACCACACAAGCACTAGGCTTTAACACCCAGGATTCCTCATGTATCTTAAAAATATATTAGCTCATGTGTAGGAAAACATAATCTATTTAACAAAACAGCTCCATGAAATTTAGTTTCTTCAAACTTCCTTAAAAAATTGTAAAAATTAATTATGCCTATTGTAGAGTGTTCGAATGATACGTATGGAGCTAATTGTACACATAGCTGTGGACACTGTTTAAACAATTCATGTGATCATGTGACCGGATATTGTTCATTTGGGTGTACTGAGGGTTGGACATCAAGCAAATGCGAAAAAGGTAAGCATTTTACTTTTAATCTGTTTAAGGCTGCACAATACTGTTCTTTTTTTGTAAGTTTCTCAACTGACAAACATATGCGAATACTTGATATTGCATTAGAGGCTTTCAATATTTATTTAGAAAAATTTCTCCTTTCAATAACACAGATATGGACCTCATGCATTATTTTAGTTCAGATTTATAAATAACAGGCATTCTGGGAGTAATGGCATTTGCATAAGCAATACATGTCCAGCAGATAAACTGAGCATAAAGTATGCTTGTTAACCTTAATTTATCAAAAAATTGAATGTAATTATAAATATTTTATATCTTATAAAAGTTTGATTTTTACATTTGAGGGATCAATATCTGAATTTTTATTTTTCAATCATCATTTACCAATGGCATACCATTATCTAATAGAATCTATAAAAAATTGTTAAATTGCTGATGAACTTCATTTTATATTCTAGAAGGCAAACCTTTAACTAATATACGAAAAAAAAGTATTCTTACAGACAGAATGTAATGAAATCTACAATACCTGTACCAATTTAAAACAAAATTCCTGAAAAATTATTCATATATACATATTTAAAACAATGCCGTACGTCATGCCTGTGTTCTTACAGTCTAAAAATTTACTTGTAGCCGTTTGATAATAATAAGTTTACCAGTCTGATAATATTTCAACCAAAACAATGCCAGGAAAAACCAGAAGTCTCTGTCGAGACTGTAGCTCTACTGGTTTGTACTTATAACAAAGGATGAGAAAAGAAGCCATTGCCATCAGACCACAACTGTAGGAGTAGCTTTTCAAAGGAATTTCACAGACATTTCTATTTTTAATAACAATGGCAACACTGTTCATCAAAAACAAATGCACTATTTTATATATCTTAGTGTAGTCTACTTGTGTGCCAAGTAATATTGAAATCATACTAAAACTGTAGGAAGAGTAGCATTTTAAAGGAATTTCACAGAAATTTCTATTTTAGTAGCCATGGCAACACTGTTCATCGAAATCAAAATCCGATGCACTATTCTATGTATCTTAGTGTAAACTACTTGTGTGTCAAGTTATATAGAAATCGGACCAAAACTGTAGGAGGAGTAGCGTTTTAAAGGAATTTCACAGAAAATTCTATTTTTAGTAACCATGGCAACACCGTTCATCGAAATCAAAATGCGATGCACTGTTTTATGTATCTAGGTGTAGTCTACTTGTGTGCCAAGTTGCATTGAAATCAGACCAAAACTGTAGGCGGAGTAGCATTTTAAAGGAATTTCACAGAAAATTCTATTTTTAGTAACCACGGCAACACCGTTCATCGAAATCAAAATCCGATGCACTATTTTATGTATCTTTGTGCAGTCTACTTGTGTGCCAAGTTATATTAAAATCAGGCCACAACTGTAGGAGGAGTAGCGTTTTGAAAAAAAATATTTACAGACGGACGGACAGACAGACAGACAGACAGACAGACAGACGGACGGACGACGGACACCTTACTATCGCATAAGCTCTTCTGGTCTCTGACCAGTAGAGCTAAAAATCAGGGATAGCAAATGCAAGGAAATAAGGCTGCTTTAAAGTAGTAAGTCCATGGGCCACATTGCTCATCTGAGCACATGGGCTAGTTAAAAAACACAAATCAGCTTAGTTTTGAAAAGTTTACTTTCTGGGGGAGGGGGGGGATTTTTAATTACTTTTGAATGTCACTATATCAATTAAGTATGCATGTATAATAGTTCCATACTTCAGAAGAGTTTTAAAGATTTTTCCCATACATTCCTATGTAAAGATTTTAATGCCCATTGTGGCCTTATCTTACGTCAAGTGGTATGAACAAACTTGAATAAACTATAGCTGAGGATGTTTTCATGTTAATATCACCAATCATAGCTTTGCTGATCTTGAGAAGATTTTTAAAGATTTTACCTATGAATTCATACATGTAAGTAAAACTTGGATCAGCCATTGTGGACCCGCCCTATCCAGGATCAAGATTTGATCAAACTTGAATCTACACTTCCCGTGGATGCTTCCACATGAGTTTCGTCTCTCCTGGTCCAATGGTTCTGGAGAAGAAATTTTTTTTTTAAAAAAATATTTCCTATACATTCTTTTATTAAACTTCGATCAGCCATTGTGGCCCCACCTTACATCCGGGGGTCATGAAGTGAACAAACTTAATCTACACTATATACCTGAGGATGCTTCAACGTGAGTTTCATCTTTCCTGATCCAATGGTTCTAGAAAAGAAGATTTTTTAAAAGAAAAATCCTATATATTCCTATGTAATCTTTGATCAGCCATTGTGGCCCAGTCCTTCCCCCGGGGGTCATGATTTGAACAAATTTGAATCCACACTACCTTAGGATACTTCCACATAAGTTTCATTTTTTCCTGACAAAATGGTTTCGTCGGAGAAGATTTTTAAAAGATGCCATTAGTTTTTTATTAATTCATATAATTATCTCCCCTTGGAAAAGGGCTTGGCCCTTCAAACTTTAATCCCCTTCAACCAAGGATACTTTGTGGCAAGTTAGGTTGAAATTGGCCCAGTTGTTCTTGACAAGAATATGAAAATGTGAAAAGTTTACGACGACAGCGACAACAACGGCGACGACAGACAATAGACAAATTCTGATCAGAAAAGCTCATTTGACGTGCCTTCAGCTCAGGTGAGCTAAAAAGAGTTTGCAAGTCTCAAGACCTCACATCTCACACCTTGCTTTTTCTGTTACATCAACTAGTTTGCGGGCCTTTTTCTCACATATGACACATGCATCATGTCGGTAGACTGCAGAAGACACCGGAATTGTAATGAGTGGAACACTGTTTTCTTTGTTGGTACTATCAGAAGCAATGGGCGTTTTATATGTAGGAATATAAGATCGTGTAGAGTAGTACTGTTTTTTGTTTTTTTTGAATTTTTTTTTTATTATCATATCATATATTAAAATACAATGCTTAGTGCCAGGGTTGGGGCCCTGGATTCACTATGCTTACAGGGTTACAACATAAGCTTATCATAAGATAGGACAATTTTTTTTTTGTTAACCCATTCACTCATCATTCACTACAAAGGCATGCATATGTCTATATCAGTAGCTAACAAAGATATTGTCAATAGAAAAAATACACATCTGAGAACTGCAATTCTGTACTTAATAGCATTCATACAACTTAATCTACATACATAATTTTCGTCTTAAAATGTTATCGCATTCCATCGTTTTTTGAAGCTGTCCATATCTCCATTTTTCTTATAAATATATTTCTCACAATTATAGTAATATACAATTTCTTGTTTGACTCTCTCAAAAGATAATGTATTTTTCTTTAGTTTGGTTCTATAGATATACTTTTTAAATATACATATTACTTGAATGAATAAAATGAAACAAGTTTACTCGTTGCTTTTACTGTCTCATTTTTATCTAGTACTTACAAGACGGGTTGAAAACTATGGATGACAGATCCCCATTGTGTAATAATCAGACTCCTCCTAGTAACTTTTGGACAAATGACAATGGCTATGGCCCTAAAGGGCCTCAAACAATCGGATAATTTTACATATAGAACACTATTCGTCGTTTTGGCCTTCTAAAAAGTTTGTTTGAATTGTATATAGGACTTTTGCGAAGACACTGACTTTTACAGTTGACAGCTTACTTGGACATTTAAACCTGCGTCATGTACGAAAGTACAGAATTGAAAATAGAAATTAGTAAACAACCATTGAGGTAAAAGTTCGGGGCTTTGAAATGAGTCATCAAACAAATAATATAATTGGTGGTAAAATAAAATTTATGAAAATACTTTATTCACGAGAATTAATATACCCTTTTATTTTTAATAACTTAAGAAATGAAATAAAGAAGAAGACAGATTTCGGTAGGAAAACTCGGCAGGAATTAGTCAAGACTGAAATGGAGGATGTTGAGGGTAGGATTGTTGCCGTTTCCTTCCTCGACAACGTTATATGATCTTTGAAATAGCCCGTTATTATCGTTTTGTTAAATGTTAAGATCAACATTTTTTTCACAAAAGAGCTCCCGTATATTTTCCTGGTGTAAAAGTAAGCCGTCAACTGTAAAAGTTGGTGTCTTCGCAAAAGTCCATATGTAAATGATAAAATGTATGTACCAATATTTGGTTTGGAAAAATTACATTCTGAACTTGAACTTGACGGTAAGGGTTTCTGGGGTCATGATATTTTTTTTAGCCTGCAGTCCCGGATACTATGGACGTGGTTGTACACAGAGATGTAGCAGTCACTGTATAACACCGTATCTGTGTGATCGGTATAACGGATCTTGTATTGGAGGATGTGCTTCTGGCTGGAAAACTGATACTTGTGATAAAGGTTTGCGATTATCATTTTATATTCATTCACCTGTTTTTTTTTCTTTCAATTTTATGTTTATCATGACATAATACCTACCTGTCTTTTCTTCAGTGAACACGGATTATTGTGAGTAATACGTTTTTAATTATAAATTATTAGTTTTTTTTAACTTTTATTATTTCGAACATGTTTTAGTTCTTTTTGATACACGTGTTTTCTTTTAACACTTTACCTTTTTGCCATTGTAAACAGGTATTGATTGGATACCATCAGATGTGTCCGTTTCATACCAAGGCATGACATGGAGAAAAGAAGAACTAGATAACAAAATCCGATATGACCCCGCTGTTACCCTTATCTGCAAATTTAGTTTGAATTCCGATGAAAAACTAATTTATGAAATCACTTGGTTTCTTGACGGAAAAGAAGTTTTAAATCAGTCAGTTGATGAAAGCAGTAACTACACAGCTGTCATTACAGCTCATGATTTTCTTAGAGCCGAAAAAAAGGCAGGGACTGAAGTAAGCATTTTGCATCTCATTAAAATTGTTTAATTTTTTTAACCGTCAACTTCACTTACATTTCTAGCGATCTATTTTTATTACGTGCATACTGGATTTATATTTTTTACTTGATTCGTTACGCAAGAGCTTGCTTTATTATAAACCATTTTCTAAATCAAGGTAAGTTATTTACAAAACAAGTTAATAAAACAAAAATATCGGCAGATTGTTTAAAGAAAAAAAACTGTCAGTTCTATGATCGATATAACAACCTTATAAGCAAATTCAATACATCATTCACATCAAATGCTGACTGACGTTTATTATACTAAATGTCTGGTTTTTATTTAAAAGGGCATGGACAGAATTTCAACTGAGATTTCAACTTTTCATTTTTCATTTTTACAAATATTCAACAAGGGTCTTTCTAATGATCATCAAAAATCAGTTGTCGAAGTACAAGACAGATTTAGAACTCCAAACCTTTGTTATGTAAACAAGGCCCGTGTCATAATAATGTTCGTTCTAAGCAATAAATTTCAATAAAGAATTGAATTATCAATTTGGTTTGACAGTTTCTATTGATTTGCAGAATTTTTTTGTTATTAATATGATATTTTCTATATGGAAACAAAAAAACAAGGAACGAGCCTTGTTTACATCATAAAGAACGTTAAATTCTGTATCTCGTTTATTAATCAAATATTTGCTAATCATTAGATGATGCCTTAGGATGGAATTGTAAACATTAAAATTGAGTTAGAAAATTCAGTTGAAACTGTGTCCATAATATTTACGTCCCCTGAATATTTTCTCCTTTATTTCTTAAGAAAACTTATTGCGTTTATCACTGCATGAACTACATTAGGCATGTCGCCTGTACAGATTTCTTGATCAATGGCGGTTGCATCAATAAAACATATAAAGACGTTCGCATCATTAATACAATAATTAATCTTTTTAATCCTACTTTAAATGATCATTTCAACAGATATAAATATAAACAATAAAATGTCTTTCTTTGTCATTACTGGTGTTAACAGTCGCAGCTATTCCAGAAAAAAATTACATATGTTTTTTATGTATATGTATTTTTTCTGCAACAGCTGCTTCCGTTAATTCCAGCACTAACAAACAAAGAAAGCATTTTATTGTTTAAAATTGTTGACGAATATTTCTGTTATTCCCTATCATGACATGGAGCACACGTAGGATGTGAGTTGTCGGAGAGCCCTGGATGCTAACCTCAATGGCACCTGATCCCACCTCTGATGTTTTAAAGGCCCCTGTTCGCTCTGCTCCTGATTTACATTGTTTAATGAATTTTGAGCTTGAAAACCATTCGTTATCTTCATTTATCTCATACGTGTTGTTGATGCAGGCCGTTGGATAAACTTATGCTTTATCAACGGGTAGATACTTTATCAATAGCACTTCCGGTTTTGACACGATCCCTCGCTTCAAGATTTTATTTTATTGAAACTTTTATTTGTGAAAATTGTTGCCCTTATAAAATGAATGATAAAGGGCAATAATATCGTTAAAAGCAAGAAGAAGACTGGTTAAATCAAAGAAGTGTCTTATCTTTATCAAGGAACCTGCATTGGCTACTTGAATACAGATACCCCCCCCCCCCACACACACACACTAAAATGGTTTTCGGAGAAAGGAAAGTCTACCAGTTAAGTTGTTGTTGTTATAAGACTCCTTTGACATCTTCAACAATGCTTTTTTATATTATACTACGTATGCCTACCTAGTAGTGTAGGTGTAACTTACCATGTATCAGCAATGACTCTGGACAACTAAGCCCCTAGCCTTGCCTAACACGTTTTGTACTGCCATCGTAAAAAGAGTTGATTTTCACGATCCCCATATTCCTAACAACTTTCAGTCAGAAGTTCGTTTGATGTAAAGCTCCAGCAATTGTCACATGATGTTTTCAAAGACGCAGATTGCAAAAATTCTAAATTTTGAACAGATCTACTTTCTTTTGAGGACCGTAAACATCAAGGGTGCTACGTCATCAAGTTATATGTCATCAATTTGAATTAGCAATCATTCATGTAGGCCTAGTTTCGATGGGGGAGTCTCAAAGTTTTGTTAAAAGGAAAGTCATATGAGATAAATAGAACATCTATAATTGTGTGGTTTGATATTGACTTTATCCAACTCATTGAAATGGTGTATATTCGCTCGGCAAGCCTCGCGAATATATACACCATTTCAACTCGTTGGATAAAGCAATATCAAATCACACAATTGATAACAAATCATTCAGAGCTCAGGTCTTTGAAAAGAAATCAATTAATCTGTTGTGAGTTTATTCTTTTTGGTGTAATATACATGTATATAATTTTGGATTTAGACACAATATTTGAAATAACGTAAAATGATTGATTGTAGATTGTTTGACGTCCTCTCGAGAATTTTAACAAAAAAATGAAAAGATGACTTTTGAAGTTGATAATACCAAAAACAGTCTAGATGACTTAAAGCTATGACAGATTTATAATCAAAAAGTAAAAATATAAAAGACACCAGTCTTTGTTTTGAAATTTATGAAATATTAATGTTCTAAACAAAATTGACATCAAAGACAACCATATATAAATTATTTCCATTTATGTGATACCACAATACGCGTATCTGAAAATATGACCTGAGCTGCACTTAACAAGATTCAATAAAAGATCCTAATTTCTCAAAACACAAAATACTTTATTCAGGGTTATTTTCGCCCCTTTTTAACTTGCGAACAATTGTGTCCTGTTTCAAATTTGCTCAGTCGCAGTTCCCTCGAGGAATTTATACTGAATTCTTTCAATTCGTCCCGTTTTAAATTTGCCCACCTGTGACAAGGGCAAAAGGGGCAAACATTTTCCAGTATATATTACATTCCTTTACTATTTGAATGGATCCATTTCAAAGGATACCCTCAAGAATTACTGAACAATTACAGTACATTGTATCTTTTTTTCTACAATCTATATATAATTAAATGGTGTTGTGACTGCTTTCCTTTCTATACTAGTCATAACATCAGAATTTATTTTTGATTAAAATTTATAGAAAATATAACTGTGTATGAGATAAAAATGACAAAGTTATAGCAAATTGGTGTACAGTATACTGATTACATACATAAAAAAATAAAAATTGGAGAGAGTCAAAAACCTTCTGATTGTGATGATCTTTTCTTTCTTGCTTCAGGTGCTTTGCAGAGTTGGAGCAAAACGTCAAACAGACAAGTTTCCATGCCGTTTCAAAGAAGGAAATCCATTCTTTGCTGGAATTAAGGTTATAGATATATCAGTTTAAAAATATTAAAGGACAAAATATGGAACATTAATAACTTTGAATACAAAAACAATAAGAAAAATTTCATTACATGTACATGAAATAATTTAGTTTGAATATTTTACAGCGACCCTTAATCTGATTTAAGGTCATTGCTAAGGTTTCTTGGTTTCGTTTAATTTTATTTAAAAGAACTTTTAAATAGAAATGATTCATATGGGGTTAACGAACAGTATTCAACATCAAAAGTCCATACAGTGACTGGAACGTTATTGTTGACAACTTACACGAACGATCACGTTACACGAACGATTCCGCACGATTAACGCACGATTAAACCTGTTACACGAACGATCTTTCACGTTCACGATTCTACACGTTACACGATCTTACACGATTGTTAAGGTCAAGATCTAGTAAACAAAGGGTGCCTACAGATTTATCAAATTCAAGAAATGAATTCCTTAAATGATGCCTTATAACTTTAGCTTGGTCAAAAAAGGTGTTTCGGGGCATAATTTGTAGGAAAATAAGATGAAAAACCATATTTTAAACTGTCATTTTCAATGAAAAATTAAGAAAATTAGACATGAATATGGGAGTTTTTTTGCATAGCACACAACAAAATGTATCCAGATTGCCTACAGTCTTTCAGAAAACGGTAATTTGTATGTTCTTGGTCTCTTCTTTTAAATAATGTTAAATTTAATATAGGTATCCGGACTATTTTTCATGTGATTTTAAATTGAATTCCATGAAAATACTTTATTTTCTACATAATTCTATTAGAGCCGTAAAGTACGGGAAAAAGAAAGTTGAAAGTGATTATGACGTCATAATGGATCTAGCACCAAAAAGTCAGTCTAAGAGCATTTACTAGATCTTGACCTTAACGCAAACGCACGTTTCTTCACTCAAAATAGTTCAAAATATTTAGGAATCAATATTTTCAAAACGAAATACGGCTTAATACTTATTTAAGATTTCAAAGAATTATCAATATTATTTCATAGATTTTGAAGAAAAAAAACGGAAATTGATATTTCTGTAACTAAATATATGCAAGACATAATATTTTAGATTAAAAATAATTATTTCTAAGGTAATTCTCCGAACAAAGAAAACGGATTTTGCTCGTTCTATTAGACGATGTACATGTATTTGGGTCGTATAATTTGATTGAATTGGATATCATGATATGCAGAAAGGGGGATACGATTGAGCAAAAATGGTAGCATGGAATGACTTAAATTCTAATTACAAATTTTATCCTTATGTTTCCATTGATTCAATGTCTGATAAACTTGCCAATTATTCAACTTTTTTATTTGCAGAAATTTAAAATTAATTAATTACAAATAAGCTCAAGAGATAAACACAGATAATCAAAACTCCCGAAAATCATGCCGCGTCCATGTATATTTGTCGAATAACTAGTTATGTAAGCATTGAGAAATGTTTATTTCTTTGTTAAAAAAAATATTTATTTTCAATGAATTGATTTCAAGATTATCTTGACCACAATAAGATGTAAAAAATAATTAAAATCAGATTTTTCAAAAAGGCGTTAGAGATCTAAGTACGGTTTATCACGATATTGATCGCGCTATTTGACGAGAACTTAATATTGTACGACTTACTATATTGCTTGTTTACGGGCGATAATTAGTTCGTTCTGCATTCTATTATGTAAATTGCGCTTTTTCATTTTATTTGGATTTTAATTAATAAATTAAGAAAAACAAACAAGGGAAATGCTTATTCTACAAATAACATTCCGATAACAACTTACAAAACGAAATTTACACGATTCTAAACGCACGATCTCGCACGATTTAAAACGCACACGATTGAGTCTGATACAGGAACGATCTCGCACGTTACACGAACGATCACTCACGATACACGAACGATTCTACACGATTGGTTTGTCAACAATAACGTTCCAGCCACTGTAAAATAATACAAAATAGGAACAGAGCAATCAAGGACCACCTAAACATCAGGTGTGATCAAATGCCATGGTTGAGTGAGCACCTCTTCCCATCAGGTTTAATGTTACAAAATATATTTAATTCTGGTTTGTTTCATCCACAAAGCTAATGTTCCTTTTGTAATTGTCAGTGCATTTCCTTTGTAAAAATGTTGGTCAAAAAAGGACCTACATTATTTTTAATCATACGATTTTTCTAAAACCTATTTATTTCATCAAGTTTTTGAATACAATTCATTTTTGTTTCCATCCTCTCTTTTCCGATGACATCTACCGGTAAATAGGCTATTGAACAGCTGTAGAATCATTCTCTTTTGTCCTGCCTATCTGACACCACTTTCAGCATATGACCCATCTTTGCCCTTCCCAGCATAGCCATGTTAAATAAAGACCCGATGACGGTTTGTCCCTTAGCAGAATGCACAACAAAGCCATACGCTGTAAATATAATCCTATTCGTTTACAAACTAATGTGTTTTTTGGTCACTTCTGTAACATACGCTCTATTTGTTTTCACCGCTTAGAGAATCCCAAACGGGAGATCACTCTCAACAACAGTTGAAAAGAGCCCATCTATTAAATCTTTAACCGCCAGAAACCCCTCTCCTGCCACTGACTTATGTATTTGAGAAATATTTTAAATTTCAACTAATAATTTTTTTCAAGATACTTAATCCAAGTATAGAGTTAGAAAGAAAGGGATCCGAGCATGTCCAACTGGAGATGACGATTCCTTTTGCCTCGGAATCGCTTTATGTAAATGGAGTGCTATATCAAGTGAGTGACCTGAACATACATATGACCTTTCAAACAGACGATTCCTCTGAATGTAGTGGAGGTGGTTCATCTAATCAATGTGAGGTCAACGTTAAAAGCTTTAGTTACGACGAAAAACACAAATACGAAAACGGCGAATGGAAACAAAATATTTCATTTCCGGTATATAGCAAAGACACTGACGGTTACGTTATCAATAGAAATATGATCCTTTGGTTGAAGACTGGCGGCACTAGTGGAGTTGGAAGTAAAATATTTGAGCACGTGGCTTTGCCTAATATTACGGTATGTTAATTGCACCTGTCAAGCTGTAAAAAAATAATCTATCAGTCAGATGAGGTACAGTGAGAGTTAATGTAGATGTTAGATGTAGTAAATTATATTTTCTTCAAATCTAATCAGTTGATCAGCATTCTTTATACTTATCCCCATTGAAAAAGGTTATGCGCAATAGCTATATAAGCTTTTTTTCTCCAGAGGTTGCATACAGAGTTGATGTTTACATTCCTCAAATTAATAAGGAAGCATTATTTGGAAGTGTAAACTTAGTATCATTTTTTTCAAATCATGACCCTTTTGGACAGGAGAGGCTAGAGTGGTCAAAGCTTTTCGGTAAACTATAAAGAGAAAAGAACCTTTCACCATAGTTTAAACAAGACCGTTTATGCTTTTATTCTTAATAATTTTATTATTGCTCGGGTAATATAAGATTCGACACCACAGGGGAAGTGTGAGGCCACAAACTGACGATTTGTGCAATATATAGTGTAATAGAAAAAAACCTCTAAAGAACTTAGATGAAAAGGGTATTACATGTATGGGTCTTTTGTTCAATGAACCATGTAGTTTTATAATAAATATATTTTTTAATGATAAATATATTACAGATACGAGTTCGAGAGGGAAATGAACAATGGAAAGGAAAATCCTGCGGTGTAAGAACTGACCCACACATGTATACTTTTGATGGAAAGTAAGAATATATGTATTTATAAATACAAATAGGTAGTTATAAAAGACAAAAGTTAGGGGAGGGGACTCGTACGTATAAATTGCTTCTGGGGGAAAACATGAATGGGTAGTGAATAAAATATTCAAAATTTCACTTTATTCATCTTTATTCTTAGTATATATATTTTAATTTTAGAATTTAAATATTTACATGTATATGTAGAAAGTTGTCAGATTGAATTTTTTTTTCTTCCGACAGATCATACGAATGTCAAATACCAGGAGATTTTATTAATTATCGAAATCAACCTCAACTTCAATGGGTAGGTATTAATTTGTCTACATTGCATTCACACAAGATTATTAACATGTTGCAAAGATTTGACTTTTTAAACTTAATTAATACTGAAAACATATTACATGTACCACGAATATTTTGTCCGTTTCAAGATATATGTAAATTATGTTTTAGATTACAAGGTTTCCATAGAAATTTGTAAATATTAAAACTTATATCCGATTAGATTCAGTCTAAACACCATTTGTGCATTCCATCCTACAATGGGCCATGGTGCGTCTGCGCAGTCGCGGCCAGAGCCGGAAGAGATGTCTTCGTCATAGACTTGTGTGGAGAAAACAACCTCATCAGCTATACACTATGTGAGGACAATGTTTTAAAAGTCACGAAAATCTATGACAGGTACTATAAGGTAATAAACAGTTATATTCACAATGGCTAGTTTTTAATTAAACAAAGTATGTTTTAAACAAGAATATTTTAAAAATGGATTTTCACTGCACATAATTAAAAAAAAGTGGCAAAATAGAAAGCATTTTTATGCTCCTTACATGTTATTTTTATTTATTCTTTTAAGTTTTGTATTTTGATCCCTAAAACAAAAGTCTTAAAAAAGATTCATCCAAATTTGGTGATTTTTTCCCATAAATTATAAGTTATATTAAAAATATGAGGGCTGTTCAATAAATAACGTCCTTGGTGCTCTGAAAGAAGCAAAAGACGCTTTTCAATGATTAAGGCTTTATGATTTAATTAATTAAATCTCTTTTAATTAAAACACATGTCCATAACATTTTTATCCAATTTCTGATTGTTTTGAACTCATTTTTGGTATGACCCTTAGTATACTAGATAATGGGAGATCCAATGATTTCCTGGACTTGTTTCGTCCTTCTGAAAGGTGATTTTTTTCAATTTTGGAAATAGAAACAAGTCAAAAGGTCAAAGATCTGGCGAATATTATTAATGTCAAAAAAAAATACCTTTCTGTTTATCACGAAACCCCTTTACTCTTCAAGGCGTGCGGGTTTTGACAACGTCATTCAATGAAGTCGATTTCTGATTCTGGGTCCTTCCTCTAATAAACCTTTCGAATTTTTTGTAAAAAAAAATTGCTTTCTAGCCTCCTCCAGAAATTAAACTGTCTTCCCAAATACGAATTCGAACAACAATACCACTAATATTGAAGAAAATTACATATAAATCTGTCTTTGTGCTCTTTCAGTTCTTTGCTCTTGTAAGACATTCGCTATTTTTATTAAGTACATCTTGTTTTGAGGGTTTTGAGCAATAGATTCAAGTTCAATTATCTGTTTGAATATCAAACAACCGTGGATAACTACAATTATTCATACATAATATTTTTTTGAGTAAATGTTAAGACATTTGTACACGCTGTCGTTTTCACTCATTTTTCAAAATAAAGGGTGAACTTTGAGTACTAGGGTTTTTACCGTCAAACGTTTCTTAAAAACAGTGTAAACTACTCCCGAAATAATATCTATCAAATTTCCTAAGGGTCTTAAAGTCAATCATACATCATTAAATATTATTTGTTGAAATTTGGCAAACAGTACCCATATTTGATGCCCATTATATATATTTTTTATCATTGAAATCCACCTGACTATTTGTCTATAAAGAGGCATTGGTTGCCGTAAATGTTACATGTACATATTTCAGTGAATATTTTTACAATAGCCTATTAAATGAAGCTTTTATTTTCACTCTAGTTTACTGATTCTTTAACATTCATTTATAATGCATGCATTGTCTCGAATAGCCCTTTTTTCCAGCTTCTCATGATGAAACTATGTGATGAAAAGTGGTCACATAAACTGTTATAAATTCATTAAAGATTCAATAATGAGAGAAAGTCAAGCTTAATGTCTTTTGATATCTGTAGTATATGTCATACAGTTCAGAACATTATTTATTAAATAGCCCTCGAATCTGCAATACTGCATACCTCCACTTTAACAAAACAAAGAAATCATTAAACAACAAAGTTTTAAACTATCTAAGTAAGGATAAAAATCAAGTAAGTATACATCGATAACCACATAAGAAATCGGTCAAATATTTACTTGTATCTTTAGATATATTTCCCCACTGGAACATCACTTTCAATTTATATCATGGAATGGAGAGGACATTATAACATCGATCTGGAAATCCTACCCTCTGCGATGGATATAGGAAATGCGGATGGTTTGTGTGGATATTTTGATGGTTATATGGAGAACGACTTCAGAAGGCGAGACAGTTCTATTATAGATGACATCAGTTTGACCTATCCTAACGCTTTCTCTGAGTCGTGGAAGTAAGTCCATTGTTTTGATTGATTGAATATTTCTTTACTGTATGTGTTATTTAAAAGCCTTTGTTGATATTTTAAAAACAATTATAAATTATGACTTGCAGGATAAGGGACAGCGAAAATCTCTTCAGTGGCGACAGTTTAGTTTACAATAGTCTGCAGTCTATATCGACCATCCTAGTTCCTCGCTGCACGTGCACTGCAAACGGAACAACTGAATGCGCCTACAATACATTTACTCCCTGCAACTCAAATCGAGGTCGACAGTATAATTGTAACGTCCAACTTGTACAAAACAGAAGACGAAAACGTGATGTGCCCAGTGTGATCAACAATAGAGAGCCTTTGATTGTATGTTGTTATTCATCTATCTCAAACAAAGTCTTTACTTAACATCAAATGCGCACGTAAATATATAAAATTATCTACAACATGATAGTTTTGTATTCATTGTAACTTGAATGTTTTAAATGAGAATAGTCTACCTTTTCTTCATTCTCTTTAAGAAAAATCGCGAATTTAAGATAGCGATAAATCTCGTTCGTTTGTCTGTCTCTCTGTATGTCGCAAAAACATTAACCTTGAAAATTCATTGTTTCTTAAAGAGATATCAGATACAGGCACATAGAAGTAAATATGAAAGGGAATGAGGGGTTATTTTTCAAACACAACCCTTTTCTACTGAAATCAATAAAAGGTAGTTTGCCTCCACCTTGTCCCACTTTTTGTTGCTTTAAAGTGGAGTTAGGGTAATGTAGAACTTTTGTACAGAAAGAAGATGGATCCCATCCCCAACCTATCAATCATATCAAAAAAAAAAGGTTTTGGCCATGACTAAAACTTTAGATATTTCCTATTTTCCTACACTAAAATATTGTTGGTAACTGATGAATGATCGAGGGATCGTAGTAATAACTATTGCATAAACTAAGACATTTCAATATTTTTACATGAACATTATATATGACATTGCCTTTAACTTCTTTTTTGTGGTCCATGACGTCGACACATAACATTAATAAGGCTGAAGAAACAAGGTAGCTCTGTTTGTTTTTATGTCCTTTAAGTAATGTTTCATTTTGAGATGCCATCAATTTTCGTCAAAGGGCTGCAGATTAAGTTCTGTAGTCGGCATTTTGGGCCTGTCTGTGAACAGTCATTGATATACTGCGACAGAGGACCTCGATTTATACATTGATGGTCTAGTTTTAAGGACCCGCATTCGATTCGAACCCGCAGCATAAAAATCATCTCCTTAAGTCCTCGACTCTTTAGCAAACGCTCTTAAATGTACCACTGCGTCATGCCTCTGCATATGTTCCTTGTAGTTTAGTTTTAGTTAATTTAGTTTAGCCGTGCATGACCATTTTTGTTTTTCTAGTCACGTCATAGCAGACAGACAAGAGAATTATTATATATTTTATAACTACATTCTGAGGTCGAGGACCGGGAATCGTTAAAAACATTTTTAAAACTATTTCAGAGAAAGAAACGCACTATATCCTATGTAAGAAATCAAACCTACTCTGAATCAGTTTGTCAACAGGCTTTTGAAAATTCAGCGGAATACAAAACATGTAAACAATACGTTACCGACCTAAGTAACGTAACATTGTCAAACTGCATCGAAGATATAAAGGTACACTCAGCTTTATTCAAATATATTTCATGTTCAACTGTAAAGACTGCACTTTCCAGCAAAAATGAAATGGTTTTATTGTGCCTAAATTTGATGAAGTCTCGGTGGCCTTTAATGTTTCAGATGACAGGCGATGAAAACCTAACCCAGATTCATGTTGAAGCAGCTCTACAGCAATGTTCGACTTTTGTGTTTTTAAATGCCACACTGCAAGAGTCGGAACCGGAAGTGACCTATACAATACAAAACCTGTGCCCAAGCAACTGTTCAGGACATGGAATATGTGACGGAGGTAATTTAGGCAGTGTAACTTTCAAATCTTATGAAGAAAATTGCGACCACAGGAAAAAAGTTAACAAAGGAAAAAACTGGGCTTCTCTAAATAATTGTAAGATGTTGAGCTGAACGCTCAATGGGAAAGGTTACGATAACGGACAGTAATTGTTTCAGACTTGAAATCCCTAAAGTATAAATATATTTGAGCAGTGCATACATGTAAACCCAAGGCTCTTTTGAATTTTAAAAGGTACACACATTGAGATTATTGATGGTAGTGTCAATCCCTCTGCCATCCAAACAAAAATAAATATTCATTATATAACTAATATCAGACATGTCTCTCTTTGATTGCTACCATTTTGCTGGAGATGACAAACACAGTTGTCAGCTTATATTTCTTTCATTTATTTGTACCCCAATTAACAGTTTGCCATAACTTCCCAAAAGTCATACATTATAAATGCAACTTATACAAAACAAAAAAAATATTAGTTAAACAACTCAGTTCAATAACTTCAAAATAAGGTTTGTTCGCCATTTTCCAACAGATGATCCCCGTGGGGATCCGGGTTAGAATAGGTCCTCAGTACCCCCTTGCTTGTCGTAAAAGGCGACTAAATGGGGCGGTCCTTCGGATGAGACCGTATAAAGTGAGACCCCGTGTCACAGCAGGTGTGGCACGTTAAAGATCCCTCCCTGCTAAAAGGCCGTAAGTGCCGAGCATAGGCCTAAATTTGCAGCCCTTCACCAGCAATGGTGACGTCTCCATATCTGTGAAATATTCTGGAGCCCGTTTCATCAAAGGTCGTAGATTTAAGCCTTAACTTAGGTGTACTTCCGGGACTTACGCCAAAATTTAGTCAGGCGTAATTTGCGTTTCACCAAGTGGCGTAAGTCTAGTCGTAAACGATACGCTTAGTCGCAGGACTAAGTCCTTGACAACGTTGCATTGCGCAGGCGCAAAAAATATAAACATTGTCCACTGCATACAAACATGTATATAATTTTAGCCCGTAAAAGAATAGAATAACATAAATTACAGAATAATAAATACTTGCACTGATTGAAACATGCATTGATTTATAGGGTCATGTAGGACACATGTACCTTATAAGAAATCGATTTAAGGTTTTTACAATATTTCAATGACAAGTCTTATAAATTGAAAGTTAAAAAAGGATCGTACATGTATATCAGAATTTTATTAAAAGCTAAACTGTTTATTTTGGAATTTTAATTATATACAGCACCCCTCCCCCCTCTTCCCGAAATTGATACAGGATAATGACTTCGCGCCTTTGATAATCATTTCATGATTCGATAATTACTGACTCTACTGATAAAATACTAATAAGTTTGAGAAAGAATACGATTTTAAAACATTATTTTCATTAGATATGTATACTGAATTGAAAGCAAAAATAATTTATAAAAAATGCAGTTAACATATGTACACATTTTGAGTCAAGAAATTAATTTTACACGTTTACTTCTAAGGTACATGTAAGACAGTCCTTTCTAAGTCTATTAATTTTTTGTCAAATGATTCATCATAATTTTTTATTGACTATTAAAATGGCGCAAAGGTTCATGAATTAATTTCGAAATACTAGACTCTAGTACAGTCAGTAATAGACAAAAATTTTTAACTATCTGCAGCTTAAATTTACTGAACCGTTTTACAAGTATGCAGAGAGAGAGAGAGATAGAGAGAGAGATGACTACAAAGATATTCTTACAGAAAGTCTCTGCTTGCGTGGCCTCTCTCTTAGAAATTAAGTTACACTTAAGTAAGCTATGCAGGAAATAAAAAACATGTATATTGTTCTCTTACATGTGCTTTATATTCACTCAGATTTTCTTATAGTATGTAAAATTTACTCTTTTAGACGAAATCATGAAAAATAAAAATGTCTTCTGCATCAATGTTTGTCTGAGAAAAAAAATTGAGGTATAAATCATTTCTTGAACTTAACTGTGTAATTATGGTCGTCTTACATCGATATAATAAAAGTAATAATATTTTCCCAATTTAAATATTTCTTATTGTCTATGAAACCCTTATCGGTGGGTTTCGTCTTTGATTCTCAGGGACTTCACTTGTCTTAGATACACATTTACCTAGAGGAATAATTACCTTCGCCCCTAACTGAAATATTAACATATTAAATGTTGATAAATCTGCAAATTCGGGAGGTTCTGAACCCTCTCTCCGATCCTTTCGAAATCTACGCTTGTGGACGAGTAGATAAAAATAGACTCTTCGAACCTACCTGGTTTTAAGGTTTATTTTTTCTTTAAGTTAGATGTAGAACATAACTAGAAAGAGGATGACTGTGTTTTTAAGACCGATTTTTTTTTTCAAAAAATATATTTTTGCGATTTTTTTTTCTTCTAAAGAGACGATTTTAATGGATCTCCCGCCTCCCATATGAATATAATGGCAGTGTCCATGTTTTGCTATGGTAAACCCAAAATATGAGTCGGACCAAAAAGTAAAATAAGACACAATGGCATCCCAACGCGTAACAGACGGACGGACATCCCGATTACTATATACCCTCCCGCTTTTAAGGCGGGGATATAAATATATATAGTTATATAATCGATTTACAATACCTTATACATACAATACAATAATCAAATGTGTGTGAATGCTTTGTGTAAACGTAAGA
The DNA here is from genome assembly GCF_032062105.1 of Saccostrea cuccullata. NCBI lineage: Eukaryota > Metazoa > Mollusca > Bivalvia > Ostreida > Ostreidae > Saccostrea > Saccostrea cuccullata. Next base: position 61,609 of record NW_026925911.1, read on the forward strand.
AATGGTGGTTGAAGAAATTTCTATTGAGACAATCTTTAATTTTCTTCTGAGAAGATTTAATTTAGTATGTTATTACTCCAATCAACTACGCCCCCAAGTGGTTGTAACCCCCCCCCCCCCCCCCGCCTCTTCATAGTATGTATAATTAAATAATACAATGTTTGGATTTAAAAGACTTTTAAGAGCCGTTCTTTTTCTTAAGAATTCGCTTATTTGTTTTAAAATTAGTTAAATTACTTAATTTAAACTTTACGCCCGAATTTACGCCTACCCATGAGAAGACGTAGAATTTTGGCCTAAATTTAGTCAGGTGTAACGATACGCTCTTTAATGAAACGCAACTCTTCGTGCTAGTCCTGACTTTACACCGGCGTAGCGCTACGACTGGGCGTACGACCTTTGATGAAACGGGCCCCTGGAGAGGGACGTCTAACAGGATACAATCACTCCAACAGATGATATAAAATTGGAAAAATATTTATCCCAGAATTTTCAACATTAAAGAGACAACGTGGCACAAAAATTGGAAAATGTTTGCAAGACCGTGTAAATTTTGTTAAATTTTATGAAAGCATTAAGTTTCGAAAACGTACAGTTCTCAGAAACAAAAATGTATTTTAAAGAAGAAAATGCTCTCTGGAATGCATAAATAAAAAGTTTTTTAAAGGTTTAGTTTTTGTCCAGTCTGTTCGGAGAGGGCAACCAAACTATTTTAAATATATGCTTTTTTACATATATTTTTGAATTAATGAATGCGAAAAATCATAAGAAAAAATTCTTTAATTTAATAATTGGCTTTCATAAAAAACGTTAAAAGTAAATTTGACTTTCAATTCTTTCTCAGGTAACTGCACCTGTGACACTGGATTTGGAGGGAGCGACTGTTCCTTTGATTTATTCGCACCTCCTACCATAACGAGTGTTCCTGGGGCCGGTTTGTGTGATCTGTCTATCACAAACTGTGAAGAGGCTACTATCATGGGAAAGTATTTTTTCGAAAACATGGATTCGAAATGTTTTCTTACCGTCAAACAGGTACAACTAACATCATTGTAAAAAAAAAATGCTTGAATTTTAATATCTATGTTTCATTTAAATGGTCAAGACACATAACTAATAACTGGATGTATGATAAGTTGTGATCAATACAAGTACATCAAAAATATGGGGGAAAATATCTGTGTAATATCTTTATATATAGATAAAGTTCGTTTCAATTTACGAGAAGTTATTGTGAGAGAGAGAGAGTGATTGGTTCAGTTAAGAATTTAATGCCTTTTTTAGGTTGATAGTATGTAATTCAGCCATCTACATCTTACAAAATTTTTCAAAAAAGAAATCCTGTAAAATCGTTTATTTATTGTTTTATTCAAAATCCGCAACGTTTTTTTTAATACTTACAAAAGTTAAATACTATATAATTGAGGTGAACAACATTATATGTTCTAGTCGCTGCGCAGGAAATTGTATACATAATTTTGTTTTGCCTTTTATACTGAATAACATTTATTTTTGTAAATCATAGAGATAATATTAAGTAGATTAAAAAAATATTAGATTAGTTTTACAGTGGTAGTGACAATTAAGGGATTTTGCAGGCAAGAAAATAGTATAGTCCTTCGTTAAGATTCATTAATACATGCATTAAGTTCCAGATGTTTTTATCCTTTTTGTCTTTTTTTCTGGGGCAGAATATGGTCAACTATCATTTAATGAATTCCTTTTACGAATTGTGTTCAGCTCGAATTCTTACTTCTGTGAATCTTTTGTTGTGTTTAAGGTGTACTCGGGTGACCTTTGAGTCATTTAACCTTCTGTTTATTTGAAATCAAAATATTTCAGGTTAACATCAACCAAACAGAAGTACGAGAGCTACAGATTGAGAGGAATTTACAAGAGAGAACACTATTTGAAGGTTTCTGTCCACTTTCGTTTGACACGAATGGAATCTGGACAACTGAAATCAAGTTCAACATTTCAAATGACGGAAAACGATATTCAGACACATATGAGTTCATCGTATACCAATCCCTCTGTCAAGAGTACCATAATGAATCCGGAAATGTATATTTTACATTAAAGGTATACGTAAATGTTGCTGAAAATTTAAATCTTATTGAGTTATACGTGTATATAACCCCATTAAAGATTTCGATAATGTTATTTTTCATTAGTTGAAATCAATTGGGGAAACATGACATTGATAAAATATCTCTTCTATATAATATTGTAGACTGTATATTAAATATAGGATTTGCAGATGAACTTTCTAATCCGACACTTTGTCTATTCCGAAATAAAATTACCTTATGAACAATTTCTCATGTAAAGTTTGTATATCAGTCTTTGAATTCTTTTAAAAGCTTTAAATGTTCATATGTCTTCTGCATTATCTACAGGAGAACTTTTGTTACATCGACAGTATATGTATTAGGCCCTTGCAGAATAACTCGAAAAATAAGTGCTCTTACTGTAATGCGACGAGTAATCAATTCAACTGGACAGAAAATGAAAGTAAGCTTTTGTTTGTTTTTTTTAAATATCCACACATTATAATTTCCCCCCTTTGAATTATGTAGAGATGGATATATCATAGTATAACTTAAGTCTTTAATCATTTCAATCTAATGGTGTATGTATTTTCTTCCTCTATATAGCCTGTGGGCAAACAACAAGCGAAAGGATGCTTACAACGATGTTAAATACCGTCACAGAATCTACAGTGATGAGCTTTACAGAAAGAGAAGAAAACTACACATCATCTAGCACAACTGCTGCGCAAGAAGAAAAAACACTTTCTCAAATTACTGGATCATTGACCACTTCACAAACTGAGCAAGCATCGTTGGTTTCCAACACCTTACCTGAGGAATCATCAACATTAATGTCTACAGATATGCCGGAGATAGACACAACTGATTTTACAGAGATGACGGAAAGTATATCAAAAACATATGTTGATACAACAACGGGATTATCAGTAACAGAGGCAATAACATTAAAACCCACATTTACATCAACTTCAACAACCAAAGCATCGACAACACTAAAAGAAACAACAACGATAACTAGTAAACTGACAATAACAACGGTAATAACAACTGAAGCAGACTTGCAAACAACACCGTCTTTTCCACCAAGCTTAACTGAAGTAAATACACAATTTATATCGGAATCTACTACAAAATCAACAACCAACATAGAAACATCAACTGCTCAACCATCACCTACAGTATCAACCAAAAAATCGGAAACAAGCACAATTCCGTCAACAGCAAAACTAGATACACTCCAGACTACAACAATCGCTGAAACCAAGTCAACTATAAGTACAGAAACCTCCCAACCTGTAACGACATCCGAAGGGCGTGTTGGCACTACCACTTCTAATGACAAAGGAAATACCAACGACAAATCGATTCAGGCTCAAGTCAGAAACACCCAGTTGATTGTTGGGGCCTCAGTTTCTTTTGTGGGGATAATTATCATTATGGTTATTATAGGGCTGGTAGCTCGAAAATGCAGGAAACCGTGAGTATTCATTTTACGTAATGAATCTGATATTAAAAATTAATAATTTATCAAGAACGTGTAAACTTAAATGGTGATGTCATTATTTTTTAAATGATGTCTTTAAACGATGACCGGTCAGCAAAAACTTCAAGTTTAGTTGAATTTCAGTAACTCTAAAACTGATTTATCAATCAAAGTATTAAAAGAACTGAAAGCCGGTCTTTAATTGCTAGTGTTGATTGTCTGATCCGAAATTAGTACATATTTATTCTTTTCCTTTTGGCCATTGATTTTTAACAGGTAGAGTTTGTATGATTATGATTTAAAACAATATCCCATATTCCAGTAATTAAAATTATCAGTCCAGACCCCAAGATATTTTAATATGATTTTAAAATTTAATGATTTATATTTTCAAGAAATTTTCGCATACTTTCTATTCAATTAGCATTTTTTTCCTCATAATTTAAAAATTCAGACTAGGAATATGTGAAATAATGCACATGTGTATTTTATAGACATTCTTTTAGTTTCAAACAAACAGTATTTTTATCGCCAACTACTTGTAAAAAAAATGATACATATACACTATCAAGCGACTTCACGTATGTTGACTCTTTAAACTCCACTTAATTCACTATACTATCAATTTGTTAAAAATCGAAACAGAATATTAACAGTGACATATAACATCGACGAAAACGATATGAAGCATAAAACTCTTCAACAATTTCAACATTTAGAATATCCCGCGATGTTGAAAATAATTCGCTTACAATATGTATTCAGCAGTGTATGTGCATAATCATTATACCACGAATATCCCAATAAAGCAAGTACATAATTTCTCTTTCAGCTTAATTCTCAAGCAAAAATATTTATCCAATGATTGGGATGTTAAAAATATTTGTATGACCATTCGCAATGGTACTACTTTGATTATCGGAAGCGCCTGCTTTGACGCTGTTTTTTTTTTTTTTTTTTTGTTTACTGTGCTACATGTATTTATTGTAAGACAGTCGATCATGATGCCTATAGCCAGGCCTTTCTTTAGCAGAGCCCGGCTAAAAAATCATGAACATTTTATTTATTTCCAGCCACTAACTTTCATAAATCATAATCTCGGTTCCCAGGTATGACTTTATAGAGATCGAGATTAAGTGTACATGTAAGAGATATATTTATTGATACGAACATTTTCTTGGGAGTGTGTTGTATTATTTTTAGATATAAATTTAAATCAAGTTGATATAACATACCAACTGATTTTTTATTTAACAGAAATAAGAATGCGAGACACCAGCGTGAAGACTTTGGACAACTAAGAAACTGGAGAGACCTAGCCTTGGCAGGAAAAGAAAACACCTCAACTTCTCAATATGATTCAAATTTGAGTGATCCCCACATACCACACGCTTCTCTTCATCATTTCAAAAGTCAGTGATTGATCAACAAAAACACACTTAAAATAGATAAAACTTTGACTTCTGTTTTATATTTTTTTTTCAAGAACCTGCGAGTCGTGTACATATGTGTTTCACGTTGTGTGCTTCAGATTCCTTTTAGCGATTAAGAACATTTTATTTCCTAATTTGTATTTGAAACAGTGTTGTTATAGACAAGGTTTTTTTCCGCATCACTCAAACTTAACTCAATTACTATCACATTTGAATTTCTATGTAATTTCAAATTTTTACTATATTTGTAAAGGGTCAGCGGTACAACTGCATTGACGTTTTGTGTATATTTTGAATTTCTTCATTCACATGCATTCTAAAAATATTGAATTTTTCATTATGAATTCTTTTGGTTAATAAAAAATAAAATAGTTATATACCTTAACACCTTAAGTCTGTGTTTTTGAAACTTAGCGTTGATGTCTATTGTTTTTAGTTTTTGCTGGATTACAACAGTTTACATATCCAAAAAGTGTTGAAAATTAAAACCAAAAATTAAGTTCATATATTTACCTTATGAGTATGTTTAGTTGTCAAAATTATTTTGTGAAAAAAATCCATAACTACTCACTTGAATTAAGTCAATTTATCTGTATTTCTACATATGTTTTTTTTATGATTAATTCATAAATGCATTAGGTTTTTATTTATTTGTAGATATGTATCTGAAAACGCCGAGGTTGATACTTTAAATTCTGATGCCAGTGCTAGCTGGTTACTCATACGCAAATGTATTCTCCACGTTGATACAATTTATATTACTAGTACACAGCGCGTTTCCTATATTGTATATAAGTAAAAACCAAGGACTTCCAAAGCTTGTACATCGTTCAACGTGCAAACTTTTAAATTTTTCACACGGACTTTTTCGTCTGTGAACATATGAGATGTGAGAAAATCATAAAAACATAAATTAACTAAAATAATTATAATGAAAATCAAAATTAAAGGTTTATCTTAACATTTGAATAAAAAATAAAAACACAAGCTTTCCTAATTTGGCAAAGAGAAACAATTCCGATTAAAGTTTAATGATGTTTATTGTAGAGTCAGAAGATAGAAAGTGAATTTGCTAAATTCACAATCTATCCGGACTCTACTTACAAATTGAACTCTCGACCAATCAGGATGCTTGTGACAAAAAATATTACAGGTAAAGCGGCAATTTCCTTTAATAGGCTTGACACTGATTACTTACATTATCAAAGAGCCGGAAGGTGATGAAGTCAATTAGCTAAATTTCCGTTCTGACTTTTGAACAATAGCAGGATAAGGTGAAGCCGAAACAAAATAAACAAAATTCTAAATCGTACAAATAATATAATACCCGTGACATACTTATGCGTCAAACCAATCTTGCAAATAATTTACGAACAAAAAGGCCGAAATAAAAAAGGAATTTATCGGTTTATTTAGTAGATAAAATAATTGATTCGCAATCTGTAATGACTAAATTGATTTCCGAAAGGTGGGAGATTGCTCGGATTCCTCATTTTACTGATTTCCGAAATGAGTATATTTTTATGTGCAAAATAAATAAAAGTTTGAATGTTTTGAAGAAAACTTAAAAAAAATTAATGAATTTAAAATTAAGAAAAAGGAATTATTTTCATAAAAATTCAAACAAATGAAAAATCTAAAATCATTATGAATTAAAATTCCTATCATATAACCTGTTACATTAAAGTTTTAGAATTCAGAGGATACTCACAGTCAATAGAAACGCAACACCCTAATTTTTAAGGGTGAAAACTATATACGGGTTATAACTATGTACCACAAAAGTTAGGACATCTTTTACTTTGCCAAATCAGTTATTTAACGGTTGAATGAACGGTTGAATGAACGGTTGAATGAATTTATTTCCATAACCGGAAGTTGCTTGTTAGCACTCTTAACAGAAATCAAAATTTTGCATTTTTAATTTTCTAATAAAATTTTAACAATATTTATGTGATTTTCTGTGAGTATATAACAATCTCCCTCTTTGATATTGTTATAGTTAGTTTTAAATTCTCTGAATTCTAAAACTTTGATGTAACAAATTTACTCAATTTTATTGCAAAGGATTGTTTAAGATACAAAAATGATAATTTGTCTTAAAGAGATGCTTTTTCTAGACCCAGGAATAGTTTCAAGAGATTCATGGAACTTTTTTTAGATGCGCAGATGTGCCACTTTAAGCAGGAAACAATACATGCATATAAAAATGTCAAAATATTTTTTGAAATTATTTTTTATCTGGACCTCAGCTGGGATGTTGAACATATTCTAAAGTAAGTTAATTCGATCACTGTTTTAAATTTACAACATTAAACAATAGAAATAAAATCTTTTTTTTAAATTGAATTTACATTTAACAATATAGAGCTTTTTAAAAAAAAAACATTACTGATATTATGTTAATAATTTTTTGGGGTACAAATATTGGATGCATTTTTTTTTATCTATCTAGTTCATACTTCATTTAAAATTGTGGTTATAATAATTCAATTTTGTCATTTTTATTGTGTTATGTCATCTTTAGATTCCTTAAGGCATCCCCCTTTAATTCCATATTGATCAATATAACACGTACATGTAAAATCTCATAGGAGGAATCGTACAGTCGGACGTTATAAACTAACACTATGTATAATTGGGGCCGTGAATTTAACAATTTTGAACTTATACTACCCCTGGATGCTTCTACAGAAGTTTTAGCTTTATGACCAAGTGGTTCTTGAGAAGATTTTGAATATTCCCATCCTATATTTGTCTTTTCATGAACATCTTCTCTTAATTTTAAGGGGACTTTGTCCTTCATGTTATCACAGTCACATGTAACTTCCCTTCACCCAAGAATGCTTTGTACGATATTTGGTTAAAATTGGGCCAGTGATTCTTATTGAAAACGTGAAAAGTTTACAGACGGACGGACGACAGGTGGTCAAGATGTAACTTGAGCTTTCAGCTAAAGTGAGCTTAAAACTTGTTTACAAAATAAGATAGAAATAAATATTTACAAATTTTTAGAAACCAAGTAATCTTTGATTTTCATTTGAATAGGGACCAAAATAAAACACATAAAAATGACATTGGAATCACTGTAAAGAAGAAATACTTTCGTTCTTCGATAACAATTCGAACAGATGTTTTGGAAGCACACTTCTGATTATTCACTGGAATGTTGAATATGAATTTTGCTATGCATAAATATTTTACTTGATTCTAAGTTATATACTAACTATAAAGCATTAAAGCATTAACCAAAGACTTACTGACCCTTGACCAGCAAGTTCATATAATTATTTTAATCTTTGTAATTCTTGGTAATAAATTTAAACTAGAACTATCCAAACAGGACAAAATACCCCCCGCTGGGTTTTTCAGAAGTAAGTTTTTCCATAATAAAGATATGTATCACACATGAATTATGAAATTTTTCTTCCAGTGACCTTGAACTTCCCCAAATGACCTTGGATCAAGGTCAGACACATCCTTGGGTCATGGGCAATCTTTGTGTGAAATGAAAACCTATCGAGTTTATCCATAAGAAAGATATGGACGGGACAAAAAATATGAACTTTTTCTACCAGTGACCTTGAACTTCCCCAAATGACCTTGGGTCAAGGTCAAGACACACCCTTGGGTCATTGGCAATCTTTGCATGAGATGAGAACCTACCAAGTTTATCCATAAAAAAGATATAGACTGGACACGAATAATGAAATTTTTCTTCCAGTGACCTTGAACTTCCCCAAAAGACCTTGAGTCAAGGTCATGACACACCCTTAGGTCATGGGCAATCTTTGTGTGAAGTAGTAGATTCTAATGTCCCTCCGTAAGAAAGATATGGACACGTTTGCACAGACAGACGGACAGACAGACAGACGGACAAGGTGATTCCTATATACCCCCCCCCCCAAACCTCGTTTGCAGGGGTATAAAAAGTGATATGTATACGCATGTCTTAATTTGTAAGTGTGCATTACATCATGTCATTCAAATAGTCCTAGTGAGTGTTAGCACTTACCTCTGTTGTAATATAAGATCTATAATGTCCATTGCAGTAAAATTCTGTTTGACCTGATGTTCTCTAAGTCTTTCTTTGTATGTTTTATCTATTTGCGTAGGTCGCCAAGTCTGGGGAATTATTACGCAGACCAGTGAAAAAATATAACCTTCTGTGAGTTCCAGTTAAAAGTTATTTCATATCACAATATTTTCAATGACATTACAAATATAGCCATTATTTTATATCTGAAATCTTTACCGATTTTCTTTTGTTAGTTGACCGAATCTTTTGTTAGTTGACCGAATACTGATGAGTTCGGATAACGGCGAATTAACTAGAATCCCTTGACGATTAAGCAGCAGTTTCATCTTTTTTCACCCAATTCTTTTTAGCTCTACTGGTCAGAGACCAGAAGAGCTTATGCGATAGTAATGCGTCCGGCGTCCGTCCGTCTGTCTGTCTGTCTGTCTGTCCGTCTGTAAACAATTTTTCAAAACGCTACTCCTCCTACAATTTTAGTTTGATTTCAGTATAACTTGGCACACAAGTAGACTACACTAAGATACATAGAATAGTGCATCGGTTTTTGATTTCGATGTTGCCATGGTTACTAAAAATAGAATTTTCTGTGAAATTCCTTAAAAACGCTACTCCTTCTACAGTTTTGGTCTGATTTCAATATAACTTGGCACACAAGTAGACTACACTAAGATACATAGAATAGTGCATTGATTTTTGATTTTGATGAACGGTGTTGCCATGGTTACTAAAAATAGAATTTTCTGTGAAATTCCTTTAAAACGCTACTCCTTCTACAGTTTTGGTCTGATTTCAGTATAACTTGGCACACAAGTAGACTACACTAAGATACATAGAATAGTGCATCGGTTTTTGATTTCGATGAACGGTGTTGCCATGGTTACTAAAAATAGAATTTTCTGTAAAATTCCTTAAAAACGCTACTCCTTCTACAGTTTTTGTCTGATTTCAATATAACTTGGTACACAAGTAGACTACACTTAGATACATAGAATAGTCCATCGGTTTTTGATTTCGATGAACGGTGTTGCCATGGTTACTAAAAATAGATTTTTCTGTGAAATTCCTTTAAAACGCTACTCCTTCTACAGTTTTGGTCTGATTTTAATATAACTTGGCACACAAGTAGACTACACTAAGATACATAGAATAGTGCATCGGTTTTTGATTTCGATGAACGGTGTTGCCATGGTTACTAAAAATAGAATTTTCTGTGAAATTCCTTAAAAACGCTACTCCTTCTACAGTTTTTGTCTGATTTCAATACAACTTGGCAGACAAGTAGACTACACTAAGATACATAGAATAGTGCATCGGTTTTTGTTTTCGATAAACGGTGTTGCAATGGTTACTAAAAATAGAATTTTCTGTAAAATTCCTTAAAAACGCTACTCCTTCTACAGTTTTTGTCTGATTTCAGTATAACTTGGTACACAAGTAGACTACACTAAGATACATAAAATAGGCTATCGTTTTTTGATTTAGATGAACAGTGTTGCCATGGTTACTAAAAATAGAATTTTCTGTGAAATTCCTTTAAAATGCTACTCCTTCTACAGTTTTGGTCTGATTTCAATAAAACTTGGCACACAAGTAGACTACACTAAGATACATAGAATAGTGCATCGGTTTTTGATTTCGATGAACGGTATTGCTATGGTTACTCAAAATAGAATTTTCTGTGGAATTCTTTAAAAACGCTACTCCTTCTACAGCTTTTGTCTGATTTCAAAATAAGTTGGCACACAAGTAGACTACACAAAGATACATAAAATAGTGCAATGGTTTTTGATAAGTACAAACCAGTAGAGCTACAGTCTCGACAGAGACTTCTGGTTTCGTTTAACAATCTCCTCCTTTAAGTACAAAAAAAACCAAAAGAGATTAATTTTTACATCTACTGAAGGTATTGCAATAGTAAGGTGTCCGTTATACGTTTGTCTTTTCGTAAACATTTTTTTTCAAAACCCTTCTCCGCGATCATTTGGCTTTGTTTTGATTTCAATATAACTTTGCACACAAGGAGACTGCAATAAGATACTTGATTTTAGTTTCAATGATCGATGTTGCCATGGTAACATGAAACAAAAACGTCCTTACTTTATAACCAGGGGTAAAAAACATAATTTGCAAGAAATTATGTATTTTAACTACAAAATTAAAAGATTTCCCTTCATGAGCACCACTACATGTAACCTTGAGGCCGTTAATTTCAGAGCATTAAGACAGGTTTCCTACTAATCATCAAAATCTATTTTCTTACCTGAAATTATAATCAGCAGGGAAGAAAAATTTTGAAGAAATAATGCATTTTCACTATATCACTAATAATAGTCCAACCTGAATATAAGAATTCTTGATTCATGGAAGTGGCAATGAAATTTTGGAAGCGGCATCCTTGCTCACCATAGCTATATACTTAGATATTTTATTATATTCCCAGGAGCAGAGGAACATTAAAAAAAATTATACATTTTCACTAAATTATCAAAAGACCCCTACCCTTAAACCAGAACCGCCCACCCTGCAGCCGAAAAATTTACAATGTTGGAAGAGGTGTAATTGCTCATTATAACTATGTTCTTAGTTAATTTATTTAATACAGAGGAGCAGGGAAGATTTTCTCAGATTTATCATTTCTGTCACTAAAATTTTAATTTTAAAGAGTTGGCATGCAATGATGTATTGAGATAGTTCGTGATGTTTTAAGCACTCGAAAATTCATTACTTCCTGGTACGTATCTCTATTTACGATATAATGTACTATACATGTAATCAAAGTTTCCGTAATAAAAAGAATTCTAAAAAAAATATTTTCGGATCCTAGCTTATCCGTGACCAAACAGGAATCAAATGAATAATTTTTGATAAAAAAAATGTACAGTTTTATATAGTCGTTTTGGCTATGGTCAGTAGGAAGTGGGAATTTTTTTTCTTTGAAATTTCAACATATATGTTGATAAGATTGACAAAGTGTCTCCGGGTTCACGTATTATAGTAACAAGAAAAGAAGTGAATGTTTCGATCTTTTATGTAGAAATAACAAATTATGCTGAAATAAATACAACACATGGTATCAGATACAAATAAAATACTCAAAGAGAGATAACTATTCATACTTCAAAATGCAACCTTTTCTATAAATATTTCTTCCATAAATATTATTTCTCGCTTTACCATGAAACTAATATTATTCGAATAAAATTAGAATTATCAATAGATTTTTTTTTTCTTTCTATATCATAATTATTAAAACAATAATGCAGGAATTCAAATATAAATCACTACTATTAATGAAGTAGGAATGTTTCACGTAACGATTCACATAGCAATCGAATGTACATGTAAATACAAAATATACAGACACGCATTTCATGAAACAAAAATATATACATTTTATCTTACTCAATGTATAGTATCGTACACTAGTACTAGGTTACATCTACATCTATCAGGTTACAGCTATACCTATACATCTACCAAGTGGATATAATATTAATAAACATATCAAATACAGTTTGCTAATTAATTTACCTAAAATAATTCAAACATTAGCTTTTACAATTTATTAAATAAATGACAAGAAACTGACCTTCCATGGATAAAGTCAAAGGTAAATAAATCACAAAATTATGTGTCTAGATCAAAATGACCATACTAAACTTTATTTGAAAAAAAATACTGATTATACAGAAATCACATGATTTACACTCTCAACCAACCGAAAACAAGAATTCAAAGATCCATGAAAACTTACCAGAAATAGTATGGAAACCCCTTTGTGATATAATTTTAAAATAGAATTAGAATAAATTTATGGAAAACTATAACTGTATAGTTAAATGTTTTAAATTATTTTATACTGTGTTTAAATAAATCAACACACACACTGCTACTAAAGAAAAAAATATCAAGTCCTCACCATAATTTTTTTTATGATGGTCTTATGTGTTCTTATATATAACCTCTTTTAAGGGATTGTCGGTTTTTATGAGGATTTTGTTAATTTTTCTTAAATGCAAATCAAAAATGTTGGAAACCAAAGTAAGGCACAAGAAATAAATTGTGAAATATGAAAACCTTTACAGTACCTTTTCCAAAGTTAAAGTCTTTTTTTTTAAGTTCAAACTCCAGGGTCAAAGTTAAAAGTTTCAAAAGAAAAGTCTTGTTACGAATATTAGAATTACAAATGTGAAGTTCATGTATGAAAGCCTTAGTCCTAGCCGTTCAAAGGCTATGGCTATTGGTACACGAAAAAGGTCTTATCACAAGGAATACTTCATCAGTAAAATTTGAAAGCCATAGCCCCTCCCACACAAAAGTTATCCGTGGGCAAGGTTGAAGTTTTCGCAGATAAACAGACTGATTGACAGGGCAAAAAAATATGCCCCTTAACTTCGTTTATAGGGGCATGCAAATCATGTATTAATTACCGTATATAATGAATTTTTTTAGATGTATGCTTCTCAGTGATTTTACAAATCGTCGATATGCATCACATCCTTCGACTATCAGAGACGACTTATGTGGGACTATGCCATAAAATAGGGACTCCAACAGAAGTCAGGATAAGAAGAGAAGTAGACAATGCCGAAGAAGCTGTGCGGAAACCCATAATGAAAAGTAGAGGATTTACAACATTGAAGAGTGGTAGTAATCGTGAAGGATTCAGACTGAGTACTTCAGATGAAGATTACATGTCCTGGGAGGAAAACGTCAAGGTGATATGTGATCTTTCTCAGATCCGTTACTATCATGTTCCACGGCAAGTATTGATTCTGATGGAGTGTGATGATTTACCACCAGGATTTACACGACTAAAACTGATAAGTCCGTCAAATGATCCAATAGTTAAAGCCTCCTGTGTAGTGATTGAGAATGAATTTTATATTTTTAGTACATTATATCGCGACAACCATTTACGGCTTCAACGGTTGTTTCCAGGTGATTTTCGTACCTCAACCTCTCATGGACCTTGCTCTTCATTTATTATGGACAACACGGAAAATGACTTTGTATTCTGTTTCCACTCATATCACTGGCCGACATCGGCTCTTCCATGGATACAAAGATGTCGTGAACAAGGTTGGCCCTGCGAGGCTGTTTTAGCTGATATACTTAACACAGGATTCCACGTAGTTCCTATTGGCAGCACACCTGAGAAAGGAGAAGAATGGAGAATTTCATTCTCTCTGGCAGAACAAAAGCTAGTACATTCACTGAACCACTGTCAGTTTTTGTGCTATGGTCTTTTAAAAATATTTTTGAAAGAAGTGATTGATAACCCAGTTCTCTGTTCATACTTTATGAAAACAATTGTATTTTGGGACATTCAAACTAATAATTACATCCCTTGTGAAACAAACAATTTTTTACTTTGTTTCTGGAGATGTTTTAAGTTACTTATACACTGGGTGCGTATTGGGTATTGTCCAAACTTTTTTATTCCACAAAACAACATGTTTAGATTGAAAGTCACTGGTTCTGCACAAGCGTCATTGTTCAGTCATTTGTATGATTTGTATTGTAAGGGGATATCATGTTTACTTTTGAGTAAAACAATCGGACCTTTTCTAAGTTACGCGATTCTAAACAGAGCATTGAGTGTCTGTACAGATGAGAACACTATTATTAGCAGAAAAGTAAGACCCGGTTTATACCAGAACAGTGTCGTATCTAGTATTATGTTAGATATGATTTTTTTCAGAGAATTAAGAGGTAGATCAATAAGTATTGTTTTCTTTATAGATTTCGCAGTTTGCATGCAAGAGATAGAGCGTATTCTAAGAGGAACATTGACACCGTATCAGGCAACTGCAATTCAATTTATGACAGTTGAAGTGTTACGGAACACTGCCAAGTTCATACAAAATAGTTTTGATTCAAAACAAAATAGAAATAAGTTTTTTTACAAAACAAAGACAGTACACGAACTGCTAAAATTTTCATGTAAATTTGGTTATGTTTCAGACATTTTCTATCTTGCTATGTACTACTACAAAATACGTAGATATGAACATTCACTGCGCTGCGTACATCAGATGAATAGGTTAATACCAAATGTTCTGTATATTACTAGTGATTGTAACGTAATTCTGTACCCGCATCACATGTTTAGATTGTCTCTTAGTGAAAAAATGAGAAAAACAGTAATTGATAATTTACAATTACATTGTTTTTATTCTTGCATTGATGAACTAGTTTTGGAGCAGAAGATCTCTTGGAAGCATGGTAGGTTGGAAATATCTGTCCCCCCTGTAGTAGTCTTACACATGATGTTTATACTGAATCACCACAGACTGGGTGACACAGTGACGTCACAACAATCCTTAAAGGATTTACAAAATCTCCTGGTTTATGAAATCGGTAGAAATATACCTGATTACCTCAAAGATATTTCCTGGCAGATTCTAGGTATTTGCCAACAATTATGTGGTGACGTTGTGGGATCCCTCGAGTCTTATCAATATTCCTTACAGCAGATACCTTCTAATAGAATTAAGGAAGCCACATTGTTAAGAATAAAATCACTTTTCTATTGAGCGATTATCCGTGCATTTTTTTCAATTTTTTTTTTTACAGTATTGAACTTTTTTTAATAGATAGTGACATCATCCTTGTCCGCGCAGGAAGGCGGGGTAGCACACTTAATACTATGCAGTCATTTTTTTAGAACTTTAAATATATGACGTCAATATAAAAATAAAATAACGTCAAGTCACTGCAAACAAGAACTGTCAAGACTGGGCGATTGACGTTAAGTTCATGTTTTGTTTTTGTTTTTGTTTTTTTAAAAAACTTGTAAAGTGTAGAAATATAATTGAGTAAGATCTATTTTGTTTTAAGGACAATGTATGTTTAAAAAAATTATTAAATGGAAGCGTTATTGTTTTGCTATAGTGTAAATGTCTTATAATATTTTCTCCTATCATGTTCTGTGCCTTGTATTGTTAGGCCACCTAGCTGGTAGATGATGGTTATAGATGGATAATTGTTCGTGAGATTGTTTTTTTTTAAGTTTGAAAATTTGGTTCGCGTACAGAGCTCCAGATAAGGTGCCTATTTGCAGAAATACGCATTAAATTTTACAAAATACGCATTGAAAATTAAAATAGAGCGTACAATTACGCATTAGCAATCATAGATACGCATTACACCACGAAAGTATTGCGTACAACAGGTTAAACAATACAGGTACGACTTACTTAGTGATACGAATTGAGGTTAACTCAGTGTTTGATTCTTCTCATAACGAAGTACAGATTTAAAAGCCTTTTAGTGACCAAAAATATTCTAGATATGACGACGACGTTCACCATTTCGGGAGGAAGAATCGGAGATTTAGATTAAAATCAATTTCTATGTAGAAAGACTATGCACTGGGCATATTTTTTTTTATTATGGTTTCATAGCCAATTAATTTTTCATTTCTCTCAACTTGCCATATTGACGAAGATTCTTTTCTCCCAGTTTACCTTTGATAATTGATACGATATCTTAAATGAAGGAAAAGTTTTCTGTGTCTCTCATTCTATGGTACCTTGGCCTACCGTATAATCTTCCTTGTCAAAAAGAATGCTCTCCAATCATAGCACAAAGTCTTATTGGTATTTGCAAAATTAATTTAAATAAATGCAGGAACTGACCTTGGCAGTTTTTTCCAGACCCTCTTCAAAAACACATACTTTGATTACAAGCTCAAAATCAAAATAAAGGTCAAAACATTTTTATATAAACAAAATACTCTTCAATCATTTTGCTGAAAATCAAAATCTGCATTGAATTTAAAACCAGGGGGTAAATACACTTTGGGGTAAAAATTTATCTGGAGCTCTGCCGCGTAAATTTAATATACTGAATTACGCTCTAATTCGCGGAAAAAAACATGACGCGGAAAAAACTGATATTGATGTACGGTAAAATTTATTTGCAACAAGCTTATTCAGCGATTACTGTTCGCCACTGAACGAAAAAAAAAAGGATGCGTCTATTGGGGTGCTAATAACCCGCCCCCCTTTCTCCGGATTTGCTAAATCTTTAAATTATGTGATGAAATAAAGAGGGAAAAATACCTCTGACTTCTTACTTAGTATTCTTTCTTGATACATGTCTGAAGATTCATTGATATAAAATATCTATCACAGAGACAGAGGGGGGGGGGGGGGGGTACGGAATTATCAATGTTTTATTCCAACAAGAGGCCCAGGGGCCACAGCGCTCACCTGAGCACATCGGGCTTGAATTTACCCCCCCCCCCCCCCCCCCGCATTTATCATTTGAACAAACTAGAATCTACACTACCTGAGGATGATTCCATATCAATATCACTAATCATAGCTTTGAAGTACATGTACTTAAAAAGAAGATTTTAAAAGGTTTCCCAATATATCCCTTAGTAAAACTTGGGTCGGCCATTCTGGCCCCACCCTAGCCCCGGGGGTCATGATTTGAACCAACATGAATCTACACTCTTTGAGGATGATTCCACATGAGTTTCGTCTTTTCTGGCCCAGTGGTTCTTGAGAAGAAGATATTTAAAGATTTTTCCTACATATTCCTATGTAAAAACTTGGGTCGGCCATTTTGGCCCCACCCTAGCCCCGGGGGTCATGATTTTAACAGTTGAATCTACACTACCTGAGGATGTTTCCACATGAGTTCCATCTTTCCTGGCCCAGTGGTTCTGGAGAAGAAGATTTTTCCTACATATTCCTATGTAAATCTTGGGTCGGCCATTTTGGCCCCACCCTAGCCCTGGGGGTCATGATTTGAACAAACTTGAATCTACACAACCTGAGGATGATTCCACATGAGTTCAATTTTTCCTGGCCCAGTGGTTCTTAAGAAGAAGATTTTTTAAAAATGCCATTAATTTTTCTCTAATTCATAATTATCTCCCTTTGGAAAAAGGCGTGGCGCTTCATTTGAAGAAACATGAATCCCCTTCACCCAAGGATACTTTGTGCCAAGTTTGATTGAAATTGGCCCAGCGGTTCATGAGAAGAAGTCGAAAATGGGAAAAGTTTACAGACAGACACACAGACGGACGCCGGACAAAATGTGATCAGAAAAGCTCACTTGAGCCTTCGGCTCAGATGAGCTAAAAACTTAAAAGCTCCTTGAGATATCGCTATTAAATGAAAGTTTTTTTTTACACATACACACATTGTTTAGTATCATTCAAATCTGCCTCGAGGTCTTTAACTTTCCCTCTTTATCAGACATATTCTTTTTTGTTATTTAAGACCTCAAAATCATTTAAGGTTATCCTTAAGTCATAGGGAGTTATTTTGTAAAATCTGATTGCTCAGAAGGCTTCTAATAATATCGCGTGGAAACGAGTGTTACAGAAAAATGGACGACAGACCGAAATTAATCTCCCCCACTTTCAGCGGGATACAAAAACTCTAAAGCCTTTTAGCAATAATGATTTCATAGCAACTTACCTTTTTTTTTTTTAGCTCTACTGGTCAGAGACCAGAAGAGCTTATGCGATAGTAATGCGTCCGGCGTCCGTCCGTCTGTCTGTCTGTCTGTCCGTCTGTCTGTCCGTCTGTCTGTAAACAATTTTTCAAAACGCTACTCCTCCTACAATTTTAGTCTGATTTCAATATTACTTGGCACACAAGTAGACTACACTAAGATACATAGAATAGTGCATCGGTTTTTGATTTCAATGAACGGTGTTGCCATGGTTACTAAAAATAGAATTTTCTGTGAAATTCCTTTAAAACGCTACTCCTTCTACAGTTTTTGTCTGATTTCAATATAACTTGGCACACAAGTAGACTACACTAAGATACATAGAATAATGCATCGGTTTTTGATTGCGATGAACGGTGTTGTCATGGTTACTAAAAATAGAATTTTCTGTGAAATTCCTTAAAAACGCTACTCCTTCTACAGTTTTTGTCTGATTTCAATATAACTCTGCACAAAAGTAGACTACACTAAGATACATAGAATAGTGCATCGGTTTTTGATTTCGATGAATGGTGTTGCCATGGTTACTAAAAATAGAATTTTCTGTGAAATTCCTTCAAAATGCTACTCCTTCTACAGTTTTTGTCTGATTTCAATATAACTTGGCACACAAGTAGACTACACTAAGATACATAGAATAGTGCATCGGTTTTTAATTTCGATGAACGGTGTTGCCATGGTTACTAAAAATAGAATTTTCTGTGAAATTCCTTAAAAACGCTACTCTTTCTACAGTTTTTGTCTGATTTCAGTATAACTTGGTACACAAGTAGACTACACTAAGATACATAGAATAGTGCATCGGTTTTTGATTTCAATGAACGGTGTTGCCATGCTTACAAAAAATAGAATTTTCTATGAAATTCCTTTAAAACGCTACTCCTTCTACATTTTTGGTCTGATTTCAATATAACTTGGCACACAAGTAGACTACACTAAGATACATAGAATAGTGCATCGGTTTTTAATTTCGATGAACGGTGTTGCCATAGTTATTAAAAATAGAATTTTCTGTGAAATTCCTTAAAAACGCTACTCTTTCTACAGTTTTTGTCTAATTTCAGTATAACTTGGTACACAAGTAGACTACACTAAGATACATAGAATAGTGCATCGGTTTTTGATTTCAGTGAACGGTGTTGCCATGGTTACTAAAAATAGAATTCTCTGTGAAATTCCTTCAAAACACTACTCCTTCTACAGTTTTGGTCTGATTTCAAAATAAGTTGGCACACAAGTAGACTACACAAAGATACATAAAATAGTGCAATGGTTTTTGATAAGTACAAACCAGTAGAGCTACAGTCTCGACAGAGACTTCTGGTTTACTTATCATTACAGTGACGAAGTAATTATCGTGACAATGATAGTACTTTTATTTGTAGAGATGCAGATATTGAACATTATTTACTAGAAAACTAAGAATCTATTTCATCAATTAAGTAAAACAAGTAAAAACCAAAAAAAAAAAAAAAAAAAAAATCAGAAAATTATGAATGTTTAATAATTATTATTTTTTGAATACAAAAATTATATTATTTTTTAAAAACAGTGAACAAAAAGTCTTGCACGTACAATTCAAATGATTTATTCAATCATTTAGTTAAAATATCCACTGTCGTTTCATTAAGTCTAAAGCTTCAATAAAATGGCCTCGTGGGAATCCGGGTTAGAATAGGTCCTCTGAACCCCCTTGCTTGTCGTAAAAGGCGACTAAATGGGGCGGTCCTTCGGATGAGACCGTATAAACCGAGACCCCGTGTCACAGCAGGTGTGGCACGATAAAGATCCCTCCCTGCTTAAGTGCCGAGCATAGGCCTAAATTTGCAGCCCTTCACCGGCAATGGTGACGTCTCCATGTCAGTGAAATATTCTGGAGAGGGACGTTAAACATTATACAATTAATCAATAAAATGAATCGCCAGTGTGGCTCATTGTTTAGAGCGTCTGCTCTAGAGTCGCGAAATAAGGAGATGATCCGTGCGTCGCGGGTTTGATCCCACTGTGAGACGCAGAGACCGGTCCTTCGAACAGGTTGAGACCACAAGATTTTCTGATGTCAGAATAAATTTGCATGTAAATTAGTTATCTGTTTACTATACCCACTGATGAATGAGTCGCAATGCATTGTGTGCTACTACAAGTACTCAGCTGTTTTGAAAGTAAAGACCAATTTGAATTGTCCCTTGGAAACTTATTTTCAATTATTTTTTGAGATTTATGAAATAAATATATATAAAATGATGTATAATCTTTCATTTCTATGCTCACATGTGCAGAATTTGCTTTATGAAGCCTTATATATCAACTTATAATACATCGGCCTAAACCATTGTTCTAAGAGACGTACATGTAGGTGTTATCGTGTCGATAAGTATTGAGTTTTTAGCTCACCTGAGCCGAAGACTCAAGTGAGCTTTTCTGATCACATTTTGTCCGGCGTCCGTCTGTCTAGCTGTCTGTAAACTTTTCATATTTTCAACTTCTTCTCAAGAACCGCTAGGCCAATTTAAACCAAACTTGCCACAAAGCATCCTTGGTGAAGGGGATTCAATTTTGTTCAAAGAAAGGGCCACGCCCTAATTCAAGGGGAGATAATTGAGAATTAGTGAAAATTTGGTGGTTTGTTTCAAAAATCTTCTTCTCAAGAAGCACTGTGTAAGGAAAGATGAAATTTATGGGGAAACATCCTCAGGTAGTGTAGATTTAAGTTTGTACAAATCATGTCCCCCATGGGTAGGGCGGGGCCACAATGGCCGACCAAAGTTAATATACAGGAAATTTTTTTTAAAAATCTTCTCAAGAACAGAAAAGCCATTATTGCTCATATTTATATAAAAGCATCCCCAGGTAGTTTAAATTCAAGTTTGTTCAAATCATGACTCCCGGGGGTAGGGCGGGGCCACAATGGCCGACCAAAGTTTTATATAGAAATATATAGGAAAATGCTTTAAAAATCTTCTTCTCAAGAAACCAAAGCCATTATTGCTCATATTTATAAGGAAGCATCCCCAGGTAGTGTAGAGTCAAGTTTCTTCAAATCATGACCCCCGGGGGTAGGGCAGGGCCACAATCGCCGACCAAAGTTTTATATTGAAATATATAGGAAAATTCTTTAAAAATCTTCTTCTCAAGAACAGCAAAGCCATAATTGCTAATATTTATATGGAAGCATCCCCAGGTAGTGTAGATTCAAGTTTATTCAAATCATGACCCCCGGGGGTTGGGCGAGGCCAAATTTTTGGATTTAAACTTTTCAATAGTAAACCAATGAGAGCGTATAAAACTAGGTCCGGTATCGCAGTAGGTGCTGGCACGAAAAAAAATCCGAGTATAGGACAAAATTTGCAGCTCTCCACCGGCTATTGGTGGCGGCTCCATATGAGTGAAAAATTTATTAAAGGGCCGTTAAACAATGTACAATCATTCCATGAAATGTAATCATCAGAGCGAAGTAGAATCCCGGTAAATGTGAATTTAAGATCAATGTGAACCTATGAACTTCTGATCATCATTAGAGTCTCGTTAACATATTCCCCAGAATGAAGCGTTGAAGACCAATGAGACCCCTTATTATCCGGGGACCAGGCACCATTAAAGAAGGCAGTGTAACATTTGTTGAACCACCAGCCTCCTTTATAATAAACAGCACAGTTTCCGGTCCACAGATCGTTGTCTCTGTCAGACGTCGTGAAATTCATTCCAGACAGATCCCCATGAGATGATCCCGTGTGCATCATACTGTCACCTGCAGAATTATATTACAAAACTACTTCAGGTCACCCTGAAAATTTGTTTTTTTTTTTGCCCTCTCCCGACCGAATTACTAAAAGTGGCCCGACTAAAACTTTTATTACAATCCAGGACATTTTTTTACCGCCATAAAGTTTGTTGAAATTTCTGGAAAAAAAAATTACCAACCTCTTGCAGACATAAAACATTACCTACATTACTTTAAAAATTGCCTCATTAAAACATTCAATTTTTGTGTTTTCTTCAATTTCAAGCGTCGCCCGCGTGGCGCAGTGTTTAGAGCGTGTGCTCTAGAGTCGCAAGGTAAGGATAGGATCCTTACGTCGCGGGTTCGAATCCCACTGTGAGACGTGGAGATCGGTCCTTCAATTCAATTCAATTCAATTTATTCTCTCAAAACCATGTAAATGGTACATGAGGTACAAAATCATATAAAACATATATACACTTTAAAAATTGCCTCATTAAAACATTCAATTTTTGTGTTTTCTTCAATTTCAAGCGTCGCCCGCGTGGCGCAGTGTTTAGAGCGTGTGCTCTAGAGTCGCAAGGTAAGGATAGGATCCTTACGTCGCGGGTTCGAATCCCACTGTGAGACGTGGAGATCGGTCCTTCGGATGAGACCGTGTGAACCGAGGTCTCGTTTCAAGACCCTGGCAAGAAATAGACCCTCCCTGCTCAATACCCCTGAGTGCCGAGTATAAGACAGAGTTTGCTCCTCTCCACCGGCAAATGGTAGCGTCTCCATACGATTGAAGAATTCTCGATAGACACGTTAAACAGTGTCAAGCAATTTTAAGAATAGATAAAATTGTATACCCACCTCTCTCACTCTCTCTTTATAATGTGAGGATAATCGAGCCAAGTCTAATTCTACACCCATTTCTTTCTCTCCCTCTCTCGTATATAATGTTAAAAATTTCTAATTAAATACCCAGGGTTCCGGTGGCATTTCCCGCCAGGAAGAGTTGACAGTTATCTGCTTCATTTGAGACTGTGAAATGATCGTACAACTCGTACAGTTTGCCCCCATTTACCAGGCTTCCATTAAACAGAGTGATGGAAATGTAGAGATTTGAGTTATTTCCCTTTGTTAACTGGTGGATTTCGTCATTTCCTGTGCAACGTATAAAGAAATGAACAGATGAGTGTACGGCAATCTAAATTAAAAGGAATATAAAGAATACATTAATTGATTTCATATGGGAAACGAGTGTCGTCATTCTGTTGTGAAAATTATCTAATATTCACCACTAAATGAACTCAATTGCACATACTTGAATTTAAAAAATGTTAACCATATATACAATTTTAAAATAGCGGGTGTTTGATCCCGCTAAGCTTTAAATGGGCAAAAAGTGGAGCAGATCCTTTTTAAAAATTTAATATTGATATCACCGATCCAAAAATCTTGTCCCGCGTCACCGAATCCCGTTCTATATTCGTCCCATGTTCTTTCAAAGCTCACAGATCCATTCACACGCTTTTGGATTGCCTTCCATGAAAGACATTAATTCAATACTTTTTGACGAGGATTTGCAAATTGTATATTTTTCATTTAAAAACCTCCTGAATGAAACAGAAATACTCAAAAAATGAAAAATACCGTCCATCCGCCTCCCATTGTGTACATATCACAGTAAACTCTCGAAGGTCGGGATCGGGATCCATACGGGTAAATCTCGTACACACCCGAATAATTCTCACCATGTTCATGGAGGCTTTCAAAATCTCTAGGTAGTTCTGTATGTGTAAAACAGAACAAAGTCTTCAGAATATAATTTATAATGGTTTATCGCTGACGCTGAGATGATACACTGAACAACATTTGAATTGGAAATGAGTAATTTTTTTTATCGTTAAAGAAGAAGTCTCAATAAAGCATTATCTGTGGTCCCCGGTCACTCGTCAAATTTTAAACTTTCATTAAAACACTTAAAAAGTAAATTATATTGTTCTCTCATGTTTGTTGTATTTGCGTCAACGTTTAAAAATGTCAAATAATTGCAATAGACAACACGCGAAGCTGTGTTTTGAAGGTAGGGTCCTTTGATTTTCATGAATATCAAAAGGAATTTGTGACAGGTACCTACTTCTCAGCTTTCGTAAACATCGAGCGCAGATTTGTTCAAAGTCGAGATTAAAATATAATATGTATATTATATTTCGACAGATTGTGTGAAAATATCTTTGTTGAACAACCTTGCGCTCTATGTGTTTTACTTAAAAGTATCATGATTTTGAATCTGTTTGGTGAGTACATTTACATAAGATTAACCTCTTGTTGACATGCTAAGAATAGATATGTCACGTGATTCCATACCGCTACAGGTGAATACCTCCGGAAAGCGTGTTTTCTCTAAGAAGCGACAAATGTAGCTCGTGTTTGAAAAGTGCAGTCACCAGCTTTTTTTTTTTTTTTTAAATTTCAAACAAGGTTCTCTATATAGACTTCGAAGAACATCATTCATGTTAAACTTCAAATGTTGATTTTCATGGACATATTCTAATTCCCATACATGTGATCGCAATTTTCCTGGGCATTTCGAAAAACACAATAAATATACCAGTAGATGTATATAAATACACATTTAATCAATTTCTTGCAAAAACAAAAAAAACAAAAACAAAAACAAAACAAAACAAAACAAAACAAAACAAAACAAAACAAAAAAAAAAAAAAAAAACCAAGCAAAAATACCAAAGACGTTACAATTTCTTCACATTTAATCAGTCTATAAAAACAAATGCGCTGTACTGACCAGTTCAATATTCAAAGCAAACTTACACTTTTGTCACGTTTTGGGGTGCATATAACCTCGGACAAGCTTCGAATGTATTAATGCAACGATGTAGATGAATTTTGAGATTGAATTAATTTCATTTACCAATCTTGTGATGTTTATTATTAAAAATCCTCGTGAAGTATAATAATTATGTTTCTATCATTCTACAACTGTTTTTGAAGTGACATGTATATTACGCAATTTGTACACGCCATGTATATTTTATACAGTAATCGATAAGTAAATCGGAATATTCATCGCGGAATTTAAAGCAAAATTAAGAAATCAGGCATTTAGTATCAGGGGGAGGGGTGACCCATTCTTTTCAGAAATAAATCTTTAGTTCTTCAAACCCCCCCCCCCCAAAAAAAAAACAAACAAATAACTATCTTACGCCTTTAGGCTGGTACGATATGAATAAACACACATTGAAATTGTTGATTTATTTTTCAAATAAAAATGAGTAATAGTTTGAATCCCACTCCTACATAATCGATTTTTTTAAGTTTGGAAGAGCTTACACTTTTTCTTTTGCTTTATCAAACTGCTTTTCAGGTCTATTGTTTATTTTTTCTAAGCCCCCCCCCCCCTTTACAAAGGAGAGGAAGTGTATTTCTGTGTGTATTTATGGTAATTTATCATTCGATCGCTTGTACTTTTTAAATTGTCATATGGAAGAAAATTAATATAGTGGTTAATATATTTGATAGATGCATTTATAGATTAAAAATAAAAAAAAAAAGTGATCAGGGGATTTTCAGACCAAATATACCTCAAGAACAAAAAGACGACCCCTTATAGAATTACCCACTCCAAATAAAGAAGAATACGAATAGTGCAGAATAAAATTCAAGCTTATTGAATATTATTCTAACCCGTATATTGTTAATTATTTCTTATCTCACGCTATTGCTCACCATGTCTTCCTTTATATAGTACCTAATTTAAATGTCTCCGCCCATGTGTATGTAATAGAGAAACCGTACTCTGTTCGAAAGAAAATGTTCCGGAATTTGTATGTGCGGTAGGTGTTGAAAATTGGCTTTTATTTCTTGATACTCAAAGTCATTAATAATGATTGTACCAAAATTTAATCAGAAATACTATGTTATACACCATGAAAATAAGAATTATACCGTACCCTCAAGTAAATTCTGTAAAATAAGGGCGAAAAAAGGGACCAAGCTACTATACTTAAGTGGAAAACTCCTTTTCGAATCGTGAAGCGTAATTTTGTGGCATTAAATAAACTAATTTTGTGAGTTATTTGCAAATGTCAAAAATTTTCACCTACGGTTAATTAAAAAACGTTATATACTTGGAGTCAATATGATACATACATTAACATCAGAAATATTAACGTTTTTAAATTTT
The DNA here is from genome assembly GCF_032062105.1 of Saccostrea cuccullata. Classification (NCBI taxonomy): domain Eukaryota; kingdom Metazoa; phylum Mollusca; class Bivalvia; order Ostreida; family Ostreidae; genus Saccostrea; species Saccostrea cuccullata. The sequence goes on from NW_026925911.1 coordinate 88,011, forward strand.
ATATTTTGCACAAACCTAAATGACTGGTAATTTTATGTATTAAATTAAGCTCAATGGACATTCTCTGATATGAGTCATCTTATCAAAAAGTCACAAACTAGGTGAATGTATAGTTTATATACCTTAACGAAAGTAATTGTGTATGCATCAATTTGCAAGTGCGAAACATCAAAGATCAAGTATATTAAGGATATTTTGATAAAAGTGAGAGACTTTACTAATAACAGTAAATAAATATTTTTAACATGACAGCCTCGTTTGGGTTATTAATTAAGTGCAGCACGAGCCTGACCGTGAACCCAATGATAGATATTACTAATATTTACTGTATACAGGGTTATTTTCGCCCTTTCACACTTGCAAACAATTTTGCCCCGTTTTAAATTCGCCCAGTCATAGTTTTGTTTAAGAAATGATACTATATTATTTGAGTTCGCCCCGTTTTAAATTCGCCCATTAGGGGATAGGGCGAAAGGGGCGAAAATAAAACGGGGGCGAAAATTTCCTTGTATATAGTATATGTGTACTAAAAACCTAGACAAATTAGGTCCGATTTCCACGTCTCATTCTCAAGACACAAAACCCTTCCTGATCCTCGCTGAAGCTGGGAATCAGAGCATTTGATGTGAAATTGATTATAGATTCCTATTCCATCCCAGTCCTGGACATTCTACAAAGTATTCTGCACGTTCAGAATTCCACAGTCTGCAAAGAGAACAAAATGACAATCTAGACCTGAAGGTGTGATAATAGCATTTTTTATAATTCTTTAAAACATTTTTTTGAACTGAAAAGTATCTGGAATCATTTTGTGAAAGAGTATTTTCTAAGTTATTCAAATTTTGACCCCCAGGGTGTGGTAGGTACTGTTAACGTATTATATTAAGGGATGTATTCTATTTAGCGATTTTGGTGGAAAGCAGAGTCCACTAAATCAAGTTTACCGTAAAATGCCTTGTATATAATATGTTATTTCTAGCACATTCAGATAGCCCTTAATCAAATATACGCTAACTTGTTATTAGTTAATTATTAAATAATTTCCGCTAAATATCGTATTCGCCAAATATCATACATTTATGGTATTACAAGGGGAGATCTTGTGAAAAAACAGCATGATCAAAGTTACTAAGGTGAGGGTCATTGCCCATATCCCCTTTGTTCAAGGAATGTTCTTCCATGCTCTCTATAATAAAATCAAATAACGATTTTCCAAAGAGAATGTGCTGACGGCTTGATAATACCCTTTCATGTTATTTTTTCCAAAGGTTCATCATTATTCATGAAGTCAACGATGAAAAGGAATTCAGCAATTTTTATAGAATACTTCAAACTGTTAAAATGTCTTTTATTAAAGATTTAAGCTCACTTTTACGCAAGGTTACTTCGATTTGTTTCTCTGTGAAAATATTTGAAACTGAATTATTTATTACAATAGCTTGGCAGTTATACATGCATTCATACCTAAGGCAACCCCATGATGAGCCAAATTTTGAACGAAAACAAGAAATAAAAAATTTAAGTTTGTATCCGTTAAAAGGTCAACTTTATTTTGATTTATCTTGAGTATTATATTTTTAGGTCAACTGGGTAAGCGCTGGTGACATATTTTTCATTGTTTTCGTCCGTTGTCGTGCGTTAACATTTGAACATTTTCAGCTTCTTCTCTGAAACAACCCTAACAATTTTAACCAATTTTGGCACTAAGCATCTATCGGTGAAGGGGAAAAATCGTGAATTTCAAGGTGGCATGAGGGGTGGGGCCAAAACCACTAAAATTAATGCAATATTTAAAAATCTTCTTCTTACTCTTGGACATCAAGCAGTAAAACTGTTGGCATGATCGTAATTAAGAAACTAGAGGTACTGTGAGCAATGAGCTCACTAAATAATACCCCCGCATCCCATATGAATATAATGGCAGTATCCTTGTCTTGCTCTGGAAAATCCAAAATATATGTCAGATCAAAAAGTAAAGTAGGAGGTAAAGTAGTAGCTGCAGATAAGTAGCGTTATGGTTTTTATGCCCCCGGATCGAAAGATCGAGGGTATATTGTTTTTGTCCTGTCTGTCTGTCTGTCTGTTTGTTTGTTTGTTTGTTTGTTTGTCCCCAAACTTAAACCTAGCCCATAACTATTGAGTGGTTGGGGCTATGGCTTTCATAATTCATATGTGTGTTACTTGTGACATGACCTTTCTTTGGGTACCATCAAATTTGACCTCTTGACCTTGACCTTGGAGTTTGACCTACTTTTATTCGAAAATGTTATCAACTTTTACCTTCGCCATAACTTTTGAACAGATGGAGATAGAGACTTCATATTTAAAATGCATACTCCACTAAATAAGCACTTTCAACTGACACCAAGGACAATGACCTTTTGACCTTGACTGTGACCTATATGCTAAAAATAGATTTTTCGAACTTTCGGTATAACTTTTGAACCATAGGAGATAGAGACTTTATATTTGGTATGCCTACTTCACTAATTAAGTGCTTTCAAACGACACCGAGGTCAATGACCTTGTGACCTTGACGTAACCTTTATGCTAAGAATAGCTTTTTCGAACTTTGTTGCCGCCGGGGGCACAGTGTTTCACAAACACATCTTGTTTATATTGTGTTTGACCATAACGCTACAGATCCCGTAATGCATAAAAGGTGCAAGCTTTTTTGCGAACTGCTGGGGAAAATTTCTCCACTTCCATCATTGGTCAATTAACACTTTCACTCCCCATCTCTAGGCACATTATTTAACTAATCTGTAAAATTTATACATCTTGCAACCCTTTATACTCGTCTCTACAAGTGATACTCGCTTAATTAAAATTATTTGTTAGATTGCTGAAAATTCACTTCAAGTGAGTTTATTGGATGTGGATAAAATACTCATATTGGCAACAGATTGTGTCTAGAATTAGGGAGTGAAAGATTTTTGATTGACCAATGCTAGGAAGTGGACAAATTCTTCACAAAAGTGCGCAGAAAATATTGCGCCGTAAATTAAACTTTTTTTTGCATTACGGGATCTGTAGCGTTATGGTCAAAGACAAATATACTACAATATATAAAACCATAACGCTACAGATCTGCAGCAGTTGCTATTAAAGTAGGAGGTGCACAATGGATATATGTAATAAAGATTCTGTGAAAGTTTCATTAATTTCCTTCAGTGGTATGAGAGGAGTTGCGGATAAGAGATGGGTACTCTAAAGCGTAACAGTCGGACGTACAGACGGACGGACATACCAATTACCGTACTATATACCCTCCCACTTTTCAAGTGGGGGGTATAATGAAATGTATACATATACAGAAGTCACATGAAAATGCATTAATAATATGAATTTATGTCTTTAATGAAATTGCTCATTTTAATTACAATCAATCATATACTAGTAATCTTTCCTATCATAAGAAAAATACTAATAATATGGATTTATGTCTTTAATTAAATTGCTCATTTTAAAAATTACAATCAATGAACATATGTAACCTTTGCCATCGAAAGAGAAGAAAGGAAAGGTTATGTGCAAGTGAATGGAACTTGTCTGTATATTATATATTGTACATAATGAGTTAGATCTGATAGAAGTCATCATTAATCACTAGGAATTTATTTGAATCTAAGAATCTGATGTTTCACACTTAAGGAGGCTTATGGGTCAACAAATTTACAATAAGGTATAACTCAAATTTTAAGAAATGATATCTTAAGTTGTCGACTATCATTTGAAAAATATGAAAATCATTTTAGTTTTTAAAATTTGATCATTTTCATATGTTGTGCAAACTTGATACAAAGCATCATTGGGTAATAAGAAAGTTTAAATTCTTGAAGTGAAGTGACAAGTTCTCTTACAAGGGTAGATAATCAAGAAATGACAAAAATAAGGTGGGGTCATTAAAAAAATCTTCTGAAGAACCACTGGGCCAGAAAAGCTGAAAGTTATTTTGGAACATTCTGATGTAGTATAGATTATCAAAATTATGACCCCCAGGGGTAGGATGGGGCCACATCAAGGAAACAAAGTTTTGCATTAAAAATAAACATGTATTGGGAAAAATCTTTATAAATCTTCTTCTCAAGAATCAATAGGACAGAAGAGCTGATACTAAATTACACATGGGAACATCCTGGGGTAGTGCAGATTCTGAATTGTTAAAATCACGACCTCTTGGTGGGTAGGGGTGGGTGAGGACTGGAAGGGCATGGCCACAATAAGTATTATACAGAGAGAAATCTGGTAAAGATTACCATCACCAAAGTTTCAAAGGTGAGCAAGGTGTATTTTCTACCTTATGTAAAATTTTGCTGAATTTGCCAAGATCAATATAACTTAACGAGTTTAAGTAACAAAAAGGTTATTTTTATGAACAGTATGATACTTGTTTGCAGTAGATGAATTGAAAGTTCTAAAACAGTACTCCTTCAAGAGTCACTAGCATAGAAACTATATGAAAAATTCTTTAAATCCTATCAAAATTTGAATGTGTAATTTTACAATCGTCTAATAAGCCATATTTCAAACTACGAGAGCAAAGATTGTGTGGTCAAATTTGTAGAATATTATATATATATATATATATTAAATACAGATTTTGTATTTTTCCTAGGAAAAAAATATCAAAGTTTCACAAAATCAAAAATAAGAGGAAAAATTTGGTTGCCTTATGATTTATTTAAAAGAAATCAAACATATAACTCTTTAAGTAGTGTTGTAAATGTCTTAATGATATGTAAATCTATAAATGATGATCAATGAACTGCCATTTTTATGAAAGGAAAAAATCTGGAGGAATGCTGGAAAAATAAACTGTCTTGTAGCCACACAGGAATGGGAAATTGCAGTACATAACTAAAGGGACTGTAGATGTTAGTCAATGATCTGTGGAAGCCATACCATGAAACAGGAATGTTTCCAATATTCTCTATGACGCCTGCAGGAGATTTAAATTGAAATCTCAGAAATTGAACCTATTTTACTGAGGAATCATTTAAACATTGTCCATATAAATAAAGAAAAGAACCTCCTAATGTTTGAATTTGGAAATATGGATAAGTGACAATCCAAACAAAATCTCAAAGATGAATTCATATAAATCATACAAGAGCAATGCACTCAACAGGTTATGATTGACTACTGTAAATAAGATCACACATAATGATATTTCAACATACACAGCTACACCTTCCATTGACCAATTTCTCTGAAAACTGGAGCAGAATGTATTTTCCAAATGTGTGTTTACAAAAGATATGGTGATTTTTCCATATGATAATCACTGTCGCTGAATTATTGGGGGAAACGTAGAATTGGGCCGTAACTCCTAAAATATGATGCAGATCTGAAAGCAGATGGATGGATGTAACTTCAAAAATTTATCAAAAATCATTGACGGTATGCTGATAAAGTTGGAATCTTTAATCTACATTGAGGCAAAATTTTGACTTTGAGAGCCTTTCCATTTCAGGAATACAAAAAAGTTGATTTATAAAATATAAATGCACTAATATTTACATTAAAATATTTATAATTTTTTAATAAGCATACAAATGAAAATTCAAATTAGGAATCATTTAATGTAAATAACAAGCTTTCAAATGTATCTACTTTTAATATGTTATCTTTGTTAACAAAAGAATTACAAGCAAATTAAATTTTGCCCTTTGGAAACCTTTGGTGTATCCTTAAATACAGATTTTGTATCCTAGAACAAAATATCTAAGTTTCACAAAATCAAAAAAGAGATATAAAATTTGGCTTATCTATTGTGCCAATATTATGATTCCTTTAAAAGAAAAAATTGGTGTGTACTCTTTAAGTAGTGTTGTAAATGTCTTAATCATGTTAATGATATATAGATCTATAAATCATGATCAATGAGTGTCCATTTTTATCGAGGAAAAATTATCTGGACAAAGGAATGCTGAGAAAAATAGGTTGGCTGCACTGTCTTGTATACATCTGTAGAAAAGGCGAAATTGCAGTACAAATTTTGGTTGAAAGGGATCCAGATATGTGTTGGACTGTCAATGCTTTGTTTGTGGGTAAACATAGGATGCAAAGAATGCTTCCAATAGTTTCTGCGATGGTGATCATTTGTGTGAGATTTACATTGAAATCTCCAGAAATAAGAGTTGGTATGTTTAGATGAGGAATGTTTTTCATAACATTGTCCATATGGGTTAGGTAGATTTCTAATGTTTGATTTGGAGGTCTGTATGTGACAACGAAACAAAATCTCAAAGATGAATTCCTATTAAATCATACAAGAGCAATGCACTCAACAGGTATATGATAGACCTGGCAAATAAACTCTACACAATAATGATCACTAACATACACAGCTACACCTCCATGAGCAGAATGCTGTGTTCTAGATGTTGGAGCAGTTGTATTTTCCAAGGTGTGGTGTCTGTCTTTGCGGAAAATATGGTTATTTTTCCAACTATAATCACTGTCGCTGTCAGACGGCATTAAGAATGTCTCTGTAACTCCTAAAATATGAGCAGATCTGGCAGATGGATGGTTGATAACATCAACAAAATGTCTGTGCAATGATTGTGCATTGACTGCTGATATGCTGATCATCGAGTTGGAATCTGGTAGATATGATAGGGTATCAGGAGGAAAGAACTTCATGGAGTTTATGAGCCTTTCCATTTCAGCAATGGTCTTGGCACTGGTTTTGATTTTTTGGCTGTCAAAATTCACAAGATACAGGCCATTCAATGATTTTACTCTACTTAATGCAACATAGAGCTGTCCTGGCTGGAACTGGCCATTGCAGTGTATAACAATGCTGTTCAATGTCTCTCCTTGCACCTTGTGAATTGTGGTTGCCCAAGCGAGCGTGAGAGGAAACTGGAACCGGACTGCATGCACAGTTGAGTGTTTGCCTTACTGCACTTGAACCTGTTGTCGAACAATAGGTACAACTTTTGACTGATGCTGAATAAGGCGTCCGTATAAAATCCTGGTCTGATGTCCAATATTTGGGTTGTCAAATTCAATAAGAATAAAATTTGGTGTGTAGTTGTCATCTGCAGTAGTTGGCGGTGTTGGTATGAATCCTTTCACTGTTCCTTTAGCTCCATTTACCAAACCATCAGCTGTACTAACATTGTATGTCAACATAATTCTAGCTCCTACAGCTAAATGAAGAGTTGAGCGTAAGCCTCCTGTTTCTGTTGCCTTATCTGAGAGATTTACAGCAATGGCACCTGTTGTAACATCCTTCTTTTAGTCTTGTGCTCTCACAACAAATTTTGAGGTTGAAAGTGAATCCAGTTTCTTGTTGTTGTAATTGTCTACTGCTTTGTTTGTGGTGTAAACATGGAGGATGTCTTCAGGAGGGTCATTTGTTTCCCTTGTACACAGTGTCGATACATCATCACTTGTGTGCTGTCCACTTCTTACACGGTTCAACAATCTGGCAAAAGATAAGTCATCTATCTGTCTCATGATCTGTTGAAGTTCTACAACTTTAAAATGATTTTTCCATAGAGATCCACATAATCTTGCTATCTCGTCAGAAGGTTGATCAAAAAGAGCTCGCTGTGCAGGTGGAGGTAGTTGAAATAAATCTCCAAAGGTAAAGATGCTGAGTTCACCAAATATTTCAGAACTCCCTGTGATTTCTTGAAGACGGCGGTGTAGGAACAGAAGCATGTCAGCACTTACCATTGATATTTCATCTATAATAATGACCTTCAGTGAACTAAGTTTGCACCTAAGTGTGTTCAATTTTTCTTGTGAGAGAGGCTTATATGTTGAAAACCCCTTCATTACAGGCAACAGAAAAGCAGCGGGTAAGGTCATGCCAAACACATTAAAACCGCTGTGCCCGTAGGAGCTGTTGTAAGGACTGTTATTTCATCCGAGGTTTCTGTGACAGGTCGGAGTAGACGGAAAGCTGATTCTTGAATGGTTTTAATGAGATGAGACTTGCCCGTTCCTGCTCCGCCGCTGACAAATATGTGAAAAGCATCAGATTTTGGAGGCATCTTTTTACTTTGACATAACCTTGTACACCATGTGACAAAGAAATTGTGAACCAGAGTTTGCTCCTCATTCAGCGAGTGGATATGCTCTCTCCACTGGTGGTCTGTCAACCTGGAAGCTAGTACTTCATAAATGACTTGGGGTGATTCAAGTGATGGGTCTCCATTGGGAACTCTGTTTCTTCCTGGATCCATAAAATCAGCATTTTCATCATCCATAGAACCTTCTCTAGCAGCATCAAGGTTTGCTTGCACTGTTTCTGGGGCCAGATGTCCCCATGCATCAGGATCAGGAGGACCATTTTCTTAAATGTCATCCAGTGCTTCTTCTATTAACTGTGCATGTTTTTCAAATCTCAGCATCATAGCGTTGATTTGTTCAGCATAAGTTGTCAATTTTTTCTGGAAAAAATCTCCTTCAAATTCACAAGGTCCAATGTCTTTTTCCTCGTTTCTCCATGGGACATACAGCAACAATAATGCATAGGAATACTTCTCAGGATTCTTTTTCTGTGAGACCTTGTGTGTTCGTATGACTGCTGTCTTTTTTCTCCTCACCATTTTTTTTTCCATCTGTTAATGTGATGTAGTATGGGGATTCCAGGTCATCCGCTAGACCAATCACCTCTGGATTTGTGTCCTCAGAATCAAAATTTGAGTAGGATGTTGTGTATGTTACAGCAAATTCTGCTAAGCATATGTCTGACAGATAACGTGGTCGCATAGAGTATTTGTCAAGAAGACCAGCTTGATAGATATCGTCTTCATCATCTTCCATTTGTTCTATGACAGCTCTGGGTTTCAATAATTTCACTCTCTCTGTAGGTGGATTAGTTGAAACAAAAATATAAACTATCCACAGGAACATTCACCACAGTGCCATGTATAGCTTTTTGTCTTCCACGGGGTAGGGCAAGTATCTTCATGAGTCTTTGGGAAACTAGTCTGGCCTCAAAATCAGTTAATGATATCAAAGGTTCCTTGAGCTCAGTGAGATGAAGTTCATTTACTGTTGCTTGTACAGGTATTTTCTTCTTGTGCAGTGAAAGACTACATGTTTTACATATGTAACTAATCTCTTTCTGATCAAAACACCAGTATACAAACGAGGGTCCAGATTTGATTTTGTGAAGGAATGTCTGATACGGATTTTGAAGGTCTATTATTTTATTTTATTTTATTTACCGATTTTCTCTGCTGATCCCTTGTTCTGACTTCATTTTTTTTCTCATTAGGTAAGCCTTCTCTTTTGTCCTGTTTTCTCTTTCTTTCTGATGCCTTTATGATCTGCTTGGTTCCTTCTGGTAGCTGCTCTCTTATGTCTTTCTTTTTGTTTCAAAACATATTCTGGACAGAGTCTTTCAAATCAGAAGGCATATTTTGACGATAATTGGACAGCCGTTTTCGCTCTTTTGCTTTTATAATGGTTTTTTCTTTATCAGGTGAATTCCTTCTTTTGTCTAGTTTTTTTTCCTGTCTGCTGTCTTGAGGATTTCTTTGGTTTCTTCAGGTAACTGCTCTCTTTTATCTTTTTTTTCTCTTTTGATCTGATGCCTTGATGTTTTCCTTGATTTCTTTAGGTAAATGCTCTCTTTTGTCTTTTTTTCTCTTTTGATCTGATGCCTTGATGTTCTCTTTGCTTTCTTCAGGTAAATGCTCTCTTTTTTCCCGTTTTCTTTTTCGATCAGATGCCTTGATGTTCTCCTTGATTTCCTCAGGTAAATGCTCTCTTTTGTCCCGTTTTCCTTTTCGATCTGATGCCTTGATGTTTTCCTTGATTTCTTTAGGTAAATGCTCTCTTTTGTCTTTTCTTCTCTTTTGATCTGATGCCTTGATGTTCTCCTTGATTTCTTTAGGTAAATGCTCTCTTTTGTCTTTTTTTCTCTTTTGATCTGATGCCTTGATGTTCTCTTTGATTTCTTTAGGTAAATGCTCTCTTTTGTCTTTTTTTCTCTTTTGATCTGATGCCTTGATGTTCTCTTTGATTTCTTCAGGTAAATGCTCTCTTTTTTCCCGTTTTCTTTTTCGATCAGATGCCTTGATGTTTTCCTTGATTTCCTCAGGTAAATGCTCTCTTTTGTCTTGTTTTCCTTTTCGATCAATTGCCTTGATGTTTTCCTTGATTTCTTTAGGTAAATGCTCTCTTTTGTCCTTTTTCCTCTTTTGATCTGATGCCTTTATGTTTTCCTTGATTTCTATAGGTAAATGCTCTCTTTTGTCCCGTATTCTTTTTCGATCTGATGCCTTGATGTTCTCCTTGATTTCTTCACATAACTGCTCTCTTTTGTCCCGTTTTCTTTTTCGATCTGATGCCTTGATGTTTTCCTTGATTTCTTCAGGTAAGTGTTCTCTTTTGTCTTGTTTGCTTTTTTTATCCATGTCTTTTCTTTCTCCTTTCTCTTCATCTGACATTCCTTGTCTATACTTAGCCATTCTTTTCCTTGTTGATTCTTTTTTCCTCTTTGTTTTCCACTCATCTTTTGTTGCTGTCTGATCTGTTTCTGACTGCTGTGATGGCGACTGGAAATCTTTTTCATCTGCGTGGTCCTGAAAACTATCATTAGAATTTTTTTCTTCTTGTAGATCAGTTTGCTTTTTACCATCTAGCATCATGGTAGGATTATACTTTTCTTCAGTGTCTGCTTTTAGCTTTGTATCATACCCCATCTCTGTATCTTCATTAGTTCTTTGAGTGGCATACAATCTCATTTGCTGTAATCTGGACCGATAGCTCTTTCTTTTACCTTGTTTTGGCATATTTATTGACTCTAAAAAAAGGAGGGAAAAATTACTAAAATTTCAAAATATGACAAGCCCGGGTTGAATGGCAATGATCAAGGATGAACAGTATGGAAAGTTTAGTACTCAGTAGCAAATCATAGAGTACATCTATTTCATTGCTGAACTACAGTCACATTTGTCACTCACTGGTCAAGCAGAAAACCCATCACATTCTCTCTAACACTTGGACTACTTAAATAACATTTATGTGTAATGATCTATTATCCATATCTATAAGTATCTAATATGTATTATATACAGGTCTATCTTACCAATAAACATAAATGTTATGAAGGTAGTTTTAGCATTTTACATTAAAACTCCTTATATATTTTTTTTTAATTGACCTATAAATTGCATTAAAAAGTGATTAATCATAACAGATGAATAGCAAAGTGGAATAACTTTTCTCCAAAGAGTATAAACTTTCCTACAATGTCAAAAGAGCACTTCCCAGCAACGTAATACTTGATCTGATAGTCCAAAATTTCAAAAATGTAGTAAAAAATATATTGCTAGTTAGAATAACAAATGATCAACATGTACCTATAAAATGTTTAAGGCTTCCTGGTCAATAACAGGTCAGGTTTCCCACCTGCTTACTATTGCAATTTTCAAGAAGTATTTGCAAACTGAAGATTGCATAGTATGATGATATTAGTATGAATACAGTTAATTTTTATATAAGTAGGTCAAACTGCAAGGTAAGTGTTGAAGGGTAATTTTTTTGTATTTCAAGGAAGTTCTTGTTACAAGGCCGGATTACATGTGTAAAGTATGAAAGCCCTAGAACTTACCATTGAAAAGTTATGGCCAATTTAAAGTTTTTTCAAAGTTAGCACTTGATTTAAATAAAAAAAATGAAAGCAATATCATTCTGTTTTAATATTTTATTACTAATGCAGCTCTAAATACTGTAGATCACTAAATTTTCGCGACACCTTATTTTCGTGAGATAGTCATTGATTCTTGATAAGCAAGAAAAAATTTTCATGAATTGTGGTTATTGCTCTACATAATCTTAAGGAATTATTCGCGAGAACTTAATTTTCGCGAGCACAATGTCTCGCGTAATCACGCAAAAATCAAGTTCTCGCGAAGAAAAAGTCATATACAGTACATTATCTGGGCGAAGAGGAATTTCGAATTTGCAAATTTATCCAAATAATTTTTATTTCAACAATAAAAAGTTCACAGCAATCAAAAGTTATGGGCAAGTATGGAGGTTTATATGCAAAATATCTGATTAAAAACTCATATTGGCTTTATATAAAGCAAATAAAAAGTTTTACTTGTTTTCTATAATACATTCTTGGACAAGGGATAGCCAGTACACATTAAGACGTCATATTATGACATCATCGACCTCTACTTCTAAGTTTGTCAAGATCATCAACACAAGAGGTCCATGGTCCACATTGCTCACCTGAGGCCCCACCCTCCCCCTGGGGGTCATGATTTGAATAAACTTGAATCTACACTACCTGAGGATGCTTCCATATAAATATGATGAAATATGGTTTTGTTTTTATTGAGAAGATTTTTAAAGAATTTTCCTATATATTTCTACGTAAAACTTTGGTCGACCATTTTGGCCACGCCCTACCCCCGACGGCATGATTTGCACAAATTTGAATCTACACTAACTGAGGATACTTCCATATAAATATGATGAATTATGGTTTTGCTATTCTTGAGAAGAAGATTTTTAAAGAATTTTCCTATATATTTCTACGTAAAACTTTGGTCGGCCATTTTGGCCCCGGCCTACCCCCGAGGGTCATGATTTGAACAAACTTGAATCTACACTACCTGAGGATGATTCCATATAAATATGATAAAAAATGGCTTTGTCCTTCTTACGAAGAAGAAGATTTTTAAAGAATTTTCCTATATATTTATCCGTGAAATAGTTCCTAAAGTAAACATGACAGGTAAATTCGCAGCGAGAGAAAAACGTTGAGAAAATTAATTGGATTTTCGTATTTATATGGATTATTTTTGGGGATAAAAGGCATAAGCAATCTCAAAAAGGTTTTGATTAATTTGGTACAGTAAAACTTGGTTATAACGAAGTCACTGGGACCTCTGAAATTACTTTGCTATACCCATAATTCGTTATATCCGTATAAGAAATGTTATATTTATATAACTGGGGATCCAAGACAACTTTGCAATATCTGTGAATTCACAATATCCGTGTTCGTACTAACCGAGTTTTACAGTAGTTATTTCCAGTGCAATTCATTTTATATTCTTCAAAATCGTTTTGGAGCGGATCCGCTCTTATTTCCTACATTGCAAGTATATGGGACGTATTCACACTGTGGTGATGGCTTGTATCGAGACACTCTTAGATTATTCTAACTTCCATATTACCAGTATGTTCGTTACATTTGCATGTCAAATTGAAAAAAATAAAATCTTTCCTAGTTTTTACTTCACTCTTGTGTTACATCAAACTGTGGCGGGATATCCTTCCACGGGCGAATTCAGATTTAAATGTTTTATCTAATGAAATTAGTAAACAGAAAATTCAAAAACAGTATTCAACCTTTTAAATGTGGTCAGGTCCAGTACAATCACTAGATTTAGTTACGTAGGTAGAATTACCTATGTAGCTTTATTTACCTACTTCAGGTAGCTTTATTTAGCTATTTCAATGTAACTTTACAAAAGAATGCTATTTTCATAGAAATAAATTGATACGGTAGCTAAATAAATCTACCTCAGGTAGGTAATTAAATAAAACTATGAAGGTAAATCAAGGTACGTAGCTAAGTAAATCTAGTAATTGTACCAGACCTGGTGGGGACTGATAAATGCTGCCATTGAAAGCTGCCTTCACTATCAAATAAAATTTGTAAACATAAAAACAATCTTCACCGTGTTAAATGTGGGGACTGATATACTAAATGTTGGTGTAGAAAACTGTTGTCATTTGTGACCGTCACTATCAAATAAAATTAGTAAACATAAAAACAACCTTCACCGTCTTAAATGTGGGGGAACTGGGGACTGATGGGCTAAATGCTGCAGTGTGATCACCTTCGACACATCGTGACACAGAAGCCATTTTGAGAGTGTTGGTAAAATGGGACCAAATAGGAGGGCAAACCCAGGCCCAGACAAATAAAAAACTGGGGCAGAAGAACCCAAAAGAACCCTGAAGAAACATAATCTGATAATTTCAGATAAATTGATGGAGTTTTAGCAAAGATATTCGAAAATCTCAAACTGCTTCGGTTTTATTTTGCCCAAGCCCGTGTTTGCCCTCCCATTTTTACCAACACCATTTTGAAATTGTAAACAAGGAACCAAAACGGACGATTCGAATAATTCTGGACCGATTGAAGTGGCAATGTCTATTTTTTTTTTGCTATGGTAAACCCGAAATGTGTGTCTGATAAAAAAGTGAAATAGGAGGTGCACAATGGCACTATATAACAAACATTCTGTGAAAGTCTCATTATATTTCACTCAATGGTATAAGAGGAGTTGCGGATAAGAGATAGGTACCCCAAAGCGTAACAGACGGACGGACGGAAATCCCGATTACTATATACCCTCCCACTTTTCAAGCGGGGGGTATAATAAATTACCTATGAACAAAACGACAATCCCCCTACCCTCAACTTCTGGCTTTCACATGTTATTGACTCTAACGCCATACTTTTAACTACTAGAAAGATTTTCTGATCTCTTATCAGTTTTGTAAAAAAAAATAATTTCCAATAATTATTATGCAGGTTAAATTGTCAAAATAAAAACGTCAGCTATAAAAGTGAGTGCTTCGTTGAAAAATCCATTTGAATGAAAAGAACCAAGTCTTGAATACTAGTAGTTTAATCAAGATTTGACAATGTTAAATAGTTCAATTGCATTAGTGATGCAACAGAAACAAATATGATACACAATAAAATTAAGATATTCATGAAATACTTTTAAAAAGATATACATTAATATTAATTCTTTAAGAAATTTACATAAACAAAAAATAAAGATAAAACATTAAGTAAATGACAGTAGTCTCGAATGTAATTTTGAGGCACTTCGTGCTGCTCAAGAAGACATGAGTTTGAGAGTTGGTGAACATTCTCAACACACCATCAAAACATCTGCAAAAAATGTTAGATACTTAGAGTACAGGGAACACGTTTCGAAGTGCAACTCAGGAGGGATAAACCATCGGAAAAGAGGAACCCAAAGTCACAAGAGCATACGAAAATCTAGTCCAGCCCGAGTGATTTGAAGTAAAAAACTTATGAAAAGTACCTGAGTTTCCGGTAAGTAAAATAATAAATCTTTTAACATATTCTATTGGATATGACAGCTTTTTTTTCTCGAAATCTTTGATTTATTTGATTTTTTGCTTTTTGTATATGTTTCTTGAATTCTTTTGAAGCCCCAAAATCGAAAAGCTAATGCACTTTATATTAGACCAAAATCCACACCTAGGGAAAACTTATGGTATGACAGTATCCATGTAGGCGTACACAACTTACAACAAACTGTGGCAAAAATGTGCAAGGAAGCAGGCTTTGATAGATGTTTTACTAACCTCTCTTTTCGGGCTGCTTCTGCCAAACGCCTCTATGCTGCTGGTGTTGACAAACAACTTATAGGGGAAAAAACTAGGCACAGGCCATCTGTAATACATGCATACAAGCGCACATCTGAGGAACAATTACAGGGTGTAAGTGATTTAATTCAGAAATCGTCTACAGTGCCCACATCGATTCTAAAGAAAATGAAGTGCAATGAAAGTACTAGTTTTTCTTTTGGATCAAACAAGGAAATGAACACGGCTGGGGATTACGTTTTTTTTCTAGAGCATTTCAATTATTGTAAATTTAACAAATTAAATATGTAATTTTAAACAATTTGTGTTTTGTTTTTGTTATCTGGCTGTCACTTGCAGTCCAATATAATATTTAATAGTGGCCTTCTCTAAATAATATTGGACTATTTTCAATACATTCTGAAATATAAAGTACTTTTAAGACAATTACATGACGTCACTGCAATGTTTAAAGAATAAAATTCTCTAGCCTCTAGTCTCCTACGTTAAGAAATACTTAAGCTTCTAGATTTTGCTCTTGCCTATATTATACAGTTGTACATCTGTAACATAACCAATATTGAAAGACAAAGAGATTGTTAAGAGAAAAGCATAACTCTTCGATTTTTAATTACTCTTAGAATTACAATATTAACATAAAAATATATCCAAGACAAGTTAATACGTCATTAATAGTAGATGAAAGTGTACTTTTTCAGTTCAAAAGACAAAAAATGTATCACAAGGAAGGAAGAGAAATCCTATATGCTATACTTTAGTCATAACTGGGGTGAACTCGAAAGATAAGCATTTAAATACCGCAGACGGTTTCACATTCGCTGATTCCATGAAAACTATGAACATGTTCATTGTACGATAAAGCTGCGTCGCTTGGCTTTTCCATATACAAAGGTGAAGATTTTTTGCAATTAGCTTGCCGCGTTTGAGATATTGTTCGTACACAGAGCGTGCACTTGTATATTGAATCAACTGTAGAACATGCTTGAACTCCATATAAATGCGATAATGGTTTATTGCTACTTAATAAAAGAAATTTACGATAGAAAGTTGAAGTTAACACATGTGATTAAAGTGTTGTTTTTCAGCAGGATTTTAGTATATACATACACAAATTACTACATGTTGTATTTATAATGGAATAAATCAACTTTACATTTCATCCTGCATTGGTAATTTTTGACAAAAACAACGGTCCATAGTGGAAACAGACTTTATATTGTTAATAAGTGATAGACCTTCAAAAAGAAATAAAATTGATTTGAATACAATTGAAATTTCCATTTATAATGACACTCATTTTTGTCAAAGTACAAAC